>NC_030383.2:25523275-25657050 GCF_001625215.2 Daucus carota subsp. sativus
ACAACTTGTAGCTTCATTTTCGGTGTTTGAAATTGGAATCATTTTAGTTTCATCTTGGCTCGTTTGAGCTGGGGAAACAACTTGTAGTTTTCATTATTGACTAGATTGAAGTGGAAACAACTTGTAATTCATTCCAGACACGTTTGAAGTTGAAAAACCTTGTAGCTTCATTTTCGGTTGTTTGAAATTGGAATAATGTGTAGTTTCATTCTTGATCGTTTGAGCCCGGAAACAACTTGTAGCTTCATTATTGACTGATTGAAGTTGGAAAACAACTTGTAGCTTCATTCAGACTCGTTTGAATTTGAAAAAACTTGTATTTATTTTCTTTTGTTGAATTGAATCAACTTGTAGTTTCATTCTTGACTCGTTTGAGTTGAAAAAACAACTTGTAGCTTCATTCCAGACTCGTTTGAAGTTGAAAACAACTTGTAGCTTCATTTTCGGTTGTTTGAAATTGGAATCAACTTGTAGTTTCATTCCTGACTCGTTTGAGCCCGGAAACAACTTGTAGCTTCATTATTGACTAGATTGAAGTTGGAAACAACTTGTAGCTTCATTCCAGACTCGTTTGAAGTTGAAAACAACTTGTAGCTTCATTTTCGGTTGTTTGAAATTGGAATCAACTTGTAGTTTCATTCTTGGCTCGTTTGAGCCCGGAAACAATGTAGCTTCATTATTGACTAGATTGAAGTTGTAAACAACTTGTAGCTTCATTCCAGATCGTTTGAAGTTGAAAACAACTTGTAGCTTCATTTTCGGTTGTTTGAAATTGGAATTAATTGTAGTTTCATTCTTGGCTCGTTTGAGCCCGGAAACAACTTGTAGCTTCATTATTGACTAGATTGAAGTTGTGTTTCTTGTAGCTTCATTCCAGACTCGTTTGAAGTTGAAAACAACATGTTAGCTTCATTTTCGGTTGTTTGAAATTGGAATCAACTTGTAGTTTCATTCTTGGCTCGTTTGAGCCCGGAAACAACTTAGATTGAAGTTGGAAACAACTTGTAGCTTCATTCCAGACCGTTTGAAGTTGAAAAACTTGTAGCTTCATTTTCGGTTGTTTGAAATTGGAATCAACTTGTAGTTTCATTCTTGGCTCGTTTGAGCCCGGAAACAACTTGTAGCTTCATTATTGACTACATTGAAGTTGGAAACAACTTGTAGCTTCATTCCAGACCCGTTTGAAGTTGAAAACAACTTGTAGCTTCATTTTCGGTTGTTGAAATTGGAATCAACTTGTAGTTTCATTCTTGGCCTTGTAGCTTCATTATTGACTAGATTGAAGTGGAAACAACTGTAGCTTCATTCCAGACTCGTTTGAATTTTAAAACAACTTGTAGCTTCATTTTTGGTTGTTTGAAATTGGAATCAACTTGTAGTTTCATTCTTGCTCGTTTGAGCCCGAAAACAACTTGTAGCTTCATTATTGACTAGATTGAAGTTGGAAACAACTTGTAGCTTCATTCCAGACTCGTTTGAAGTTGAAAACAACTTGTAGCTTCATTTTGTTGTTTGAAATTGGAATTAATTTGTAGTTTCATTCTTGGCTCGTTTGAGCCCGGAAACAACTTGTAGCTTCATTATTGACTAGATTGAAGTTGGAAACAACTTGTAGCTTCATTCCAGACACGTTTGAAGTTGAAAACAACTTGTAGCTTCATTTTCGGTTGTTTGAAATTGGAATCAACTTGTAGTTTCATTCTTGACTCGTTTGAGCCCGGAAACAACTTGTAGCTTCATTATTGACTAGATTGAAGTTGGAAAAACTTGTAGCTTCATTCCAGACTCGTTTGAATTTGAAAACAACTTGTAGCTTCATTTTCGGTTGTTTGAAATTGGAATCAACTTGTAGTTTCATTCTTGACTCGTTTGAGCCCGGAAACAACTTGTAGCTTCATTCCAGACTCGTTGAAGTTGAAAACAACTTGTAGCTTCATTTTGGTTGTTTGAAATTGGAATCAACTTGTAGTTTCATTCTTGGCTCGTTTGAGCCCGGAAACAACTTGTAGCTTCATTATTGACTAGATTGAAGTTGGAAACAACTTGTAGCTTCATTCCAGACCCGTTTGAAGTTGAAAACAACTTGTAGCTTCATTTTCGGTTGTTTGAAATTGGAATCAACTTGTAGTTTCATTCTTGGTCGTTTGAGCCGGAAACAACTTGTAGCTTCATTATTGACTAGATTGAAGTTTGTAAACAACTTGTAGCTTCATTCCAGACTCGTTTGAAGTTGAAAACAACTTGTAGCTTCATTTTCGGTTGTTTGAAATTGGAATTAATTTGTAGTTTCATTCTTGGCGTTTGAGCTCGGAAACAACTTGTAGCTTCATTATTGACTAGATTGAAGTTGTGTTTCTGTAGCTTCATTCCAGACTCGTTTGAAGTTGAAAACAACTTGTAGCTTCATTTTCGGTTGTTTGAAATTGGAATCAACTTGTAGTTTCATTCTTGGCTCGTTTGAGCCCGGAAAACAACTTAGATTGAAGTTGGAAACAACTTGTCTTCATTCCAGACCGTTTGAAGTTGAAAACAACTTGTAGCTTCATTTTCGGTTGTTTGAAATTGGAATCAACTTGTAGTTTCATTCTTGGCTCGTTTGAGCCCGGAAACAACTTGTAGCTTCATTATTGACTAGATTGAAGTTGGAAACAACTTGTAGCTTCATTCCAGACCGTTTGAAGTTGAAAACAACTTGTAGCTTCATTTTCGGTTGTTTGAAATTGGAATCAACTTGTAGTTTCATTCTTGGCCTTGTAGCTTCATTATTGACTAGATTGAAGTTGGAAACAACTTGTAGCTTCATTCCAGACTCGTTTGAATTGAAAAAACACTTGTAGCTTCATTTTCGGTTGTTTGAAATTGGAATCAACTTGTAGTTTCATTCTTGCTCGTTTGAGCCCGAAAACAACTTGTAGCTTCATTTGACTAGATTGAAGTTGGAAACAACTTGGAGCTTCATTCCAGACTCGTTTGAAGTTGAAAACAACTTGTAGCTTCATTTTCGGTTGTTTGAAATTGGAATTAACTTGTAGTTTCATTCTTGGCTCGTTTGAGCCCGGAAAACTTGTAGCTTCATTATTGACTAGATTGAAGTTGGAAACAACTTGTAGCTTCATTCCAGACTCGTTTGAATTTTAAAACAACTTGTAGCTTCATTTTCGGTTGTTTGAAATTGGAATCAACTTGTAGTTTCATTCTTGCTCGTTTGAGCCCGGAAAAACTTGTAGCTTCATTATTGACTAGATTGAAGTTGGAAACAACTTGTAGCTTCATTCCAGACTCGTTTGAAGTTGAAAACAACTTGTAGCTTCATTTTCGGTTGTTTGAAATTGGAATCAACTTGTAGTTTCATTCTTGGCTCGTTTGAGCCCGAAACAACTTGTAGCTTCATTATTGACTAGATTGAAGTTGTAAAACAACTTGTAGCTTCATTCCAGACTCGTTTGAAGTTGAAAACAACTTGTAGCTTCTTTCTGTTGTTTGAAATTGGAATCAACTTGTAGTTTCATTCTTGGCTCGTTTGAGCCCGAAACAACTTGTAGCTTCATTCAGACTCGTTTGAAGTTGAAAACAACTTGTAGCTTCATTTTGGTTGTTTGAAATTGGAAACAACTTGTAGTTTCATTCTTGACTCGTTTGAGCCCGGAAACAACTTTGTAGCTTTCTATTGACTAGATTGAAGTTGGAAACAACTTGTAGCTTCATTCCAGACTCGTTGAAGTTGAAAACAACTTGTAGCTTCATTTTCGGTTGTTTGAAATTGGAATCAACTTGTAGTTTCATTCTTGGACTCGTTTGAGCCCGGAAAACAACTTGTAGCTTCATTATTGACTAGATTGAAGTTGTAACAACTTGTAGCTTCATTCCAGACTCGTTTGAAGTTGAAAACAACTTGTAGCTTCATTTTCGGTTGTTTGAAATTGGAATAATTTGTAGTTTCATTCTTGGCCGTTTGAGCCCGGAAACAACTTGTAGCTTCATTATTGACTAGATTGAAGTTGTGTTTCTTGTAGCTTCATTCCAGACTCGTTTGAAGTTGAAAACAACATGTAGCTTCATTTTCGGTTGTTTGAAATTGGAATCAACTTGTAGTTTCATTCTTGGCTCGTTTGAGCCCGGAAACAACTTAGATTGAAGTTGGAAACAACTTGTAGCTTCATTCCAGACCCGTTTGAAGTTGAAAACAACTTGTAGCTTCATTTTCGGTTGTTTGAAATTGGAATCAACTTGTAGTTTCATTCTTGGCTCGTTTGAGCCCGGAACAACTTGTAGCTTCATTATTGACTACATTGAAGTTGGAAACAACTTGTAGCTTCATTCCAGACCCGTTTGAAGTTGAAAACAACTTGTAGCTTCATTTTCGGTTGTTTGAAATTGGAATCAACTTGTAGTTTCATTCTTGGCCTTGTAGCTTCATTATTGACTAGATTGAAGTTGGAAACAACTTATAACTTCATTCCAGACACGTTTGAATTTTAAAACAACTTGTAGCTTCATTTTCGGTTGTTTGAAATTGGAATCAACTTGTAGTTTCATTCTTGACTCGTTTGAGCCCGAAAACAACTTGTAGCTTCATTATTGACTAGATTGAAGTTGTAAACAACTTGTAGCTTCATTCCAGACTCGTTTGAAGTTGAAAACAACTTGTAGCTTCATTTTCGGTTGTTTGAAATTGGAATTAATTTGTAGTTTCATTCTTGGCTCGTTTGAGCCCGGAAACAACTTGTAGCTTCATTATTGACTAGATTGAAGTTGGAAACAACTTGTAGCTTCATTCCAGACTCGTTTGAAGTTGAAAACAACTTGTAGCTTCATTTTCGGTTGTTTGAAATTGGAATCAACTTGTAGTTTCATTCTTGGCTCGTTTGAGCCCGGAAACAACTTGTAGCTTCATTATTGACTAGATTGAAGTTGAAACAACTTGTAGCTTCATTCCAGACTCGTTTGAAGTTGAAAACAACTTGTAGCTTCATTTTCGGTTGTTTGAAATTGGAATTAACTTGTAGTTTCATTCTTGGCTCGTTTGAGCCCGGAAACAACTTGTAGCTTCATTATTGACTAGATTGAAGTTGGAAACAACTTGTAGCTTCATTCCAGACACGTTTGAAGTTGAAAACAACTTGTAGCTTCATTTTCGGTTGTTTGAAATTGGAATCAACTTGTAGTTTCATCTTGACTCGTTTGAGCCCGGAAACAACTTGTAGCTTCATTATTGACTAGATTGAAGTTGTAAACAACTTGTAGCTTCATTCCAGACTCGTTTGAATTTTAAAACAACTTGTAGCTTCATTTTCGGTTGTTTGAAATTGGAATCAACTTGTAGTTTCATTCTTGACTCGTTTGAGCCCGAAAACAACTTGTAGCTTCATTCCAGACCGTTTGAAAAAAACTTGAAGACAGGTTGAAAACAACTTGTAGCTTCATTTTCGGTTGTTTGAAATTGGAATCAACTTGTAGTTTCATTCTTGACTCGTTTGAGCCCGGAAACAACTTGTAGCTTCATTATTGACTAGATTGAAGTTGGAAACAACTTGTAGCTTCATTCCAGACTCGTTTGAAGTTGAAAACAACTTGTAGCTTCATTTTCGGTTGTTTGAAATTGGAATCAACTTGTAGTTTCATTCTTGGCTCGTTTGAGCCCGGAAACAACTTGTAGCTTCATTATTGACTAGATTGAAGTTGTAAACAACTTGTAGCTTCATTCCAGACTCGTTTGAAGTTGAAACAACTTGTAGCTTCATTTTCGGTTGTTTGAAATTGGAATCAACTTGTAGTTTCATTCTTGGCTCGTTTGAGCCCGGAAACAACTTGTAGCTTATTATTGACTAGATTGAAGTTGGAAACAACTTGTAGCTTCATTCCAGACTCGTTTGAAGTTGAAAACAACTTGTAGCTTCATTTTCGGTTGTTTGAAATTGGAATCAACTTGTAGTTTCATTCTTGGCTCGTTTGAGCCCGGAAACAACTTGTAGCTTCATTATTGACTAGATTGAAGTTGGAAAAACTTGTAGCTTCATTCCAGACTCGTTTGAAGTTGAAAACAATTTTGTTTTTTTTTTTCTAGCTTTATTTCTGTTGTTTGAAATTGGAATCAACTTGTAGTTTCATTTTGACTCGTTTGAGTTGAAAACAACTTGTAGCTTCATTCCAGACTCGTTTGAAGTTGAAAACAACTTGTAGCTTCATTTTCGGTTGTTTGAAATTGGAATCAACTTGTAGTTTCATTCTTGACTCGTTGAGCCCGAAACAACTTGTAGCTTCATTATTGACTAGATTGAAGTTGGAAACAACTTGTAGCTTCATTCCAGACTCGTTTGAAGTTGAAAACAACTTGTAGCTTCATTTTCGGTTGTTTGAAATTGGAATCAACTTGTAGTTTCATTCTTGGCTCGTTTGAGCCCGGAAACAACTTGTAGCTTCATTATTGACTAGATTGAAGTTGGAAACAACTTGTAGCTTCATTCCAGACTCGTTTGAAGTTGAAAACAACTTGTAGCTTCATTTTCGGTTGTTTGAAATTGGAATCAACTTGTAGTTTCATTCTTGGCTCGTTTGAGCCCGAAACAACTTGTAGCTTCATTATTGACTAGATTGAAGTTGGTAACTTTAGCTTCATTCCAGACTCGTTTGAAGTTGAAAACAACTTGTAGCTTCATTTTCGGTTGTTTGAAATTGGAATCAACTTTGTAGTTTCATTCTTGGCTCGTTTGAGCCCGGAAACAACTTAGATTGAAGTGGAAACAACTTGTAGCTTCATTCCAGACTCGTTGAAGTTGAAAACAACTTGTAGCTTCATTTTCGGTTGTTTGAAATTGGAATCAACTTGTAGTTTCATTCTTGGCTCGTTGAGCCCGGAAACAACTTGTAGGACAACAACTAGCTTCATTATTGACTACATTGAAGTTGAAACAACTTGTAGCTTCATTCCAGACCCGTTTGAAGTTGAAAACAACTTGTAGCTTCATTTCGGTTGTTTGAAATTGAATCAACTTGTAGTTTCATTCTTGGCCTTGTAGCTTCATTATTGACTAGATTGAAGTTGGAAACAACTTGTAGCTTCATTCCAGACCCGTTTGAAGTTGAAAACAACTTGTAGCTTCATTTTCGGTTGTTTGAAATTGGAATCAACTTGTAGTTTCATTCTTGACTCGTTTGAGCCCGGAAACAACTTGTAGCTTCATTATTGACTAGATTGAAGTTGGAAACAACTTGTAGCTTCATTCCAGACTCGTTTGAAGTTGAAAACAACTTGTAGCTTCATTTTCGGTTGTTTGAAATTGGAATCAACTTGTAGTTTCATTCTTGGCTCGTTGAGCCCGGAAACAACTTGTAGCTTCATTATTGACTAGATTGAAGTTGGAAACAACTTGTAGCTTCATTCCAGACCTCGTTTGAAGTTGAAAAACAACTTGTAGCTTCATTTTTGGTTGTTTGAAATTGGAATCAACTTGTAGTTTCATTCTTGGCTCGTTTGAGCCCGGAAACAACTTGTAGCTTTATTATTGACTAGATTGAAGTTGAAACAACTTGTAGCTTCATTCCAGACTCGTTTGAAGTTGAAAACAACTTGTAGCTTCATTTTCGGTTGTTTGAACTTGGAATCAACTTGTAGTTTCATTCTTGGCTCGTTTAAGCCGGAAACAACTTGTAGCTTCATTATTGACTAGATTGAAGTTGGAAACAACTTGTAGCTTCATTCCTAGACTCGTTTGAAGTTGAAAACAACTTGTAGCTTCATTTTCGGTTGTTTGAAATTGGAATTAACTTGTAGTTTCATTCTTGACTCGTTTGAGCCCGGAAACAACTTGTAGCTTCATTACTGACTAGATTGAAGTTGTAAACAACTTGTAGCTTCATTCCAGACTCGTTTGAATTTTAAAACACTTTGTAGCTTTATTTTCTGTTGTTTGAAATTGAAATCAAACTTGTAGTTTCATTCTTGACTCGTTTTGAAGCCAGAAAACAACTTGTAGCCTTCATTCCAGACTCGTTTGAAGTTGAAACACCTGTGTAACTTCATTTTTGGTTGTTTGAAATAGGAATCAACTTGTAGTTTCATTCTTGACTCGTTTGAGCCCGGAAACAAAATTGTAGCTTCATTATTGACTAGATTGAAGTTGGAAACAACTTGTAGCTTCATTCCAGGCTCGTTTGAAGTTGAAAACAACTTGTAGCTTCATTTTCAGTTGTTTGAAATTGGAATCAACTTGTAGTTTCATTCTTGGCTCGTTTGAGCCCGGAAACAACTTGTAGCTTCATTATTGACTAGATTGAAGTGTAAACAACTTGGAGCTTCATTCCAGAATCGTTTGAAGTTGAAAACAACTGTAGCTTCATTTTCGGTTGTTTGAAATTGGAATTAATTTGTAGTTTCATTCTTGGCCGTTTGAGCTCGGAAACAACTTGTAGCTTCATTATTGACTAGATTGAAGTTGTGTTTCTTGTAGCTTCATTCCAGACTCGTTTGAAGTTGAAACAACATGTAGCTTCATTTTCGGTTGTTTGAAATTGGAATCAACTTGTAGTTTCATTCTTGGCTCGTTTGAGCCCGGAAACAACTTAGATTGAAGTTGGAAACAACTTGTAGCTTCATTCCAGACCCGTTTGAAGTTGAAAACAACTTGTAGCTTCATTTTCGGTTGTTTGAAATTGGAATCAACTTGTAGTTTCATTCTTGGCTCGTTTGAGCCCGGAAACAACTTGTAGCTTCATTATTGACTACATTGAAGTTGGAAACAACTTGTAGCTTCATTCCAGACCCGTTTGAAGTTGAAAACAACTTGTAGCTTCATTTCGGTTGTTTGAAATTGGAATCAACTTGTAGTTTCATTCTTGGCCTTGTAGCTTCATTATTGACTAGATTGAAGTTGGAAACAACTTGTAGCTTCATTCCAGACTCGTTTGAATTTTAAACAACTTGTAGCTTCATTTTTGGTTGTTGAAATTGGAATCAACTTGTAGTTTCATTCTTGGCTCGTTTGAGCCCGGAAACAACTTGTAGCTTCATTATTGACTAGATTGAAGTTGGAAACAACTTGTAGCTTCATTCCAGACTCGTTTGAAGTTGAAAACAACTTGTAGCTTCATTTTCGGTTGTTTGAAATTGGAATTAATTTGTAGTTTCATTCTTGGCTCGTTTGAGCCGGAAACAACTTGTAGCTTCATTATTGACTAGATTGAAGTTGGAAACAACTTGTAGCTTCATTCCAGACTCGTTTGAAGTTGAAAACAACTTGTAGCTTCATTTTCGGTTGTTTGAAATTGGAATCAACTTGTAGTTTCATTCTTGGCTCGTTTGAGCCCGGAAACAACTTGTAGCTTCATTATTGACTAGATTGAAGTTGTAAAAAACTTGTAGCTTCATTCCAGACTCGTTTGAAGTTGAAAACAACTTGTAGCTTCATTTTCGGTTGTTTTAAATTGGAATCAACTTGTAGTTTCATTCTTGGCTCGTTTGAGCCGGAAACAACTTGTAGCTTCATTATTGACTACATTGAAGTTGGGAAACAACTTGTAGCTTCATTCCAGACCCGTTTGAAGTTGAAAACAACTTGTAGCTTCATTTTTGTTGTTTGATTTGGAATCAACTTGTTAGTTTCATTCTTGGCCTTGTAGCTTCATTATGACTAGATTGAAGTTGGAAACAACTTATAACTTCATTCCAGACTCGTTTGAATTTTAAAGACAACTTGTAGCTTCATTTTCGGTTGTTTGAAATTGGAATCAACTTGTAGTTTCATTCTTGACTCGTTTGAGCCCGAAACAACTTGTAGCTTCATTATTGACTAGATTGAAGTGTAAACAACTTGGAGCTTCATTCAGACTCGTTTGAAGTTGAAAACAACTTGTAGCCTTATTTCGGTTGTTTGAAATTGGAATTAATTTGTAGTTTCATTCTTGGCCGTTTGAGCTCGGAAACAACTTGTAGCTTCATTATTGACTAGATTGAAGTTGTGTTTCTTGTAGCTTCATTCCAGACTCGTTTGAAGTTGAAAACAACATGTAGCTTCATTTTCGGTTGTTTGAAATTGGAATCAACTTGTAGTTTCATTCTTGGCTCGTTTGAGCCCGGAAACAACTTAGATTGAAGTTGGAAACAACTTGTAGCTTCATTCCAGACCCGTTTGAAGTTGAAAACAACTTGTAGCTTCATTTTCGGTTGTTTGAAATTGGAATCAACTTGTAGTTTCATTCTTGGCTCGTTTGAGCCCGGAAACAACTTGTAGCTTCATTATTGACTACATTGAAGTTGGAAACAACTTGTAGCTTCATTCCAGACCCGTTTGAAGTGAAAACAACTTGTAGCTTCATTTTCGGTTGTTTGAATTGGAATCAACTTGTAGTTTCATTCTTGGCCTTGTAGCTTCATTATTGACTAGATTGAAGTTGGAAACAACTTATAACTTCATTCCAGACTCGTTTGAATTTTAAAACAACTTGTAGCTTCATTTTCGGTTGTTTGAAATTGGAATCAACTTGTAGTTTCATTCTTGACTCGTTTGAGCCCGAAAACACTTGTAGCTTCATTATTGACTAGATGGAAGTTGTAAACAACTTGGAGCTCATTCCAGACTCGTTTGAAGTTGAAAACAACTTGTAGCTTCATTTTCGGTTGTTGAAATTGGAATTAATTTGTAGTTTCATTCTTGGCCGTTTGAGCTCGGAAACAACTTGTAGCTTCATTATTGACTAGATTGAAGTTTGTTTCTTGTAGCTTCATTCCAGACTCGTTGAAGTTGAAACAACATGTAGCTTCATTTTCGGTTGTTGAAATTGGAATCAACTTGTAGTTTCATTCTTGGCTCGTTTGAGCCCGGAAACAACTTATATGACGTTGGAACAACTTGTAGCGTCATTCCAGACCCGTTTGAAGTTGAAAACAACTTGTAGCTTCATTTTCGGTTGTTTGAAATTGGAATCAACTTGTAGTTTCATTCTTGGCTCGTTTGAGCCCGGAAACAACTTGTAGCTTCATTATTGACTACTTGAGTTGGAAACAACTTGTAGCTTCATTCAGACCGTTTGAAGTTGAAAACAACTTGTAGCTTCATTTTCGGGTTGTTTGAAATTTGAATCAACTTGTAGTTTCATTCTTGGCTCGAATTGTAGCTTCATTATTGACTAATTGAAGTTGGAAACAACTTAGTAGACTTCATTCCAGACTACTTTGAATTTTAAAACAACTTGTAGCTTCATTTTCGGTTGTTTGAAATTGGAATCAACTTGTAGTTTCATTCTTGGACTCGTTTGAGCCCGAAAACAACTTGTAGCTTTCATTATTGACTAGATTGAAGTTGTAAACAACTTGTAGCTTCATTCCAGACTCGTTTGAAGTTGAAAACAACTTGTAGCTTCATTTTCGTTGTTTGAAATTGGAATTAATTTGTAGTTTCATTCTTTGGCTCGTTTGAGCCGGAAACAACTTGTAGCTTCATTATTGACTAGATTGAAGTTGGAAACAAATTGTAGCTTCATTCCAGACCCGTTTGAAGTTGAAAACAACTTGTAGCTTCATTTTCGGTTGTTTGAAATTGGAATTAATTTGTAGTTTCATTCTTGACTCGTTTGAGCCCGGAAACAACTTGTAGCTTCATTATTGACTAGATTGAAGTTGTGTTTCTTGTAGCTTCATTCCAGACTCGTTTGAAGTTGAAAACAACATGTAGCTTCATTTTCGGTTGTTGAAATTGGAATCAACTTGTAGTTTCATTCTTGGCTCGTTTGAGCCCGGAAACAACTTAGATTGAAGTTGGAAACAACTTGTAGCTTCATTCCAGACCCTTTTGAAGTTGAAAACAACTTGTAGCTTCATTTTCGGTTGTTTGAAATTGGAATCAACTTGTAGTTTCATTCTTGCTCGTTTGAGCCCGGAAACAACTTGTAGCTTCATTATTGACTACATTGAAGTTGGAAACAACTTGTAGCTTCATTCTAGACCCGTTTGAAGTTGAAAAGAACTTGTAGCTTCATTTTCGGTTGTTTGAAATTGGAATCAACTTGTAGTTTCATTCTTGGCTTGTAGCTTCATTATTGACTAGATTGAAGTTGGAAACAACTTGTAGCTTCATTCCAGACTCGTTTGAATTTAAAACAACTTGTAGCTTCATTTTCGGTTGTTTGAAATTGGAATCAACTTGTAGTTTTTTTGGCAACTTGTAGCTTCATTATTGACTAGATTGAAGTTGGAAACAACTTGTAGCTTCATTCCAGACTCGTTTGAAGTTGAAAACAACTTGTAGCTTCATTTTCGGTTGTTTGAAATTGGAATCAACTTGTAGTTTCATTCTTGGCTCGTTTGAGCCCGGAAACAACTTGTAGCTTCATTATTGACTAGATTGAAGTTGGAAACAACTTGTAGCTTCATTCCAGACTCGTTTGAAGTTGAAAACAACTTGTAGCTTCATTTTCGTTGTTTGAAATTGGAATCACTTGTAGTTTCATTCTTGGCTCGTTTGAGCCGGAAACAACTTGTAGCTTCATTATTGACTAAGATTGAAGTTGTAAACAACTTGTAGCTTCATTCCAGACTCGTTTGAAGTTGAAAACAACTTGTAGCTTCATTTTCTGTTGTTTGAAATTGGAATTAAATTGTAGTTTCATTCTTGCCTGTTGAGCCCGGAAACAACTTGTAGCTTCATTATTGACTAGATTGAAGTTGTTTTCTTGTAGCTTCATTCCAGACTCGTTTGAAGTTGAAAACAACCTGTAGCTTCATTTTCGGTTGTTGAATTGGAATCAACTTGTAGTTTCATTCTGGCTCGTTTGAGCCCGGAAACAACTTAGATTGAAGTTGGAAACAACTTGTAGCTTCATTCCAGACCCGTTTGAAGTTGAAAACAACTTGTAGCTTCATTTTCGGTTGTTTGAAATTGGAATCAACTTGTAGTTTCATTCTTGGCTCGTTGAGCCCGGAAACACTTGTAGCTTCATTATTGACTACATTGAAGTTGGAAACAACTTGTAGCTTCATTCCAGACCCGTTTGAAGTTGAAAACAACTTGTAGCTTCATTTTCGGTTGTTTGAAATTGGAATCAACTTGTAGTTTCATTTTGCCGTTGAGCCGGAAAACAAACTTGTAGCTTCATTATTGACTAGATTGAAGTTGGAAACAACTTATAGCTTCATTCCAGACTCGTTTGAATTTTAAAACAACTTGTAGCTTCATTTTCTGTTGTTTGAAATTGGAATCAACTTGTAGTTTCATTCTTGACTCGTTTTGAGCCCGACAACACTTGTAGCTTCCATTATTTACTAGATTGAAGTTGTAAACAACTTGTAGCTTCATTCCAGACTCGTTTTGAAGTTGAAAAACAACTTGTACTTCATTTTGGGTTGTTTGAAATTGGAATTAATTGTAGTTTCATTCTGCTCGATTGGGCCGAAACAACTGTAGCTTCATTATTGACTAGATTGAAGTTGGAAACAACTTGTAGCTTCATTCCAGACTCGTTTGAAGTTGAAAACAACTTGTAGCTTCATTTTCGGTTGTTTGAAATTGGAATCAACTTGTAGTTTCATTCTTGGCTCGTTTGAGCCCGGAAACAACTTGTAGCTTCATTATTGACTAGATTGAAGTTGAAACAACTTGTAGCTTCATTCCAGACTCGTTTGAAGTTGAAAACAACTTGTAGCTTCATTTTCGGTTGTTTGAAATTGGAATCAACTTGTAGTTTCATTCTTGGCTCGTTTGAGCCCGAAACAACTTGTAGCTTCATTATTGGCTAGATTGAAGTTGGAAACAACTTGTAGCTTCATTCCAGACACGTTTGAAGTTGAAAACAACTTGTAGCTTCATTTTCGGTTGTTTGAAATTGGAATTAATTGTAGTTTCATTCTTGGCTCGTTTGAGCCCGGAAACAACTTGTAGCTTCATTATTGACTAGATTGAAGTTGTGTTTCTTGTAGCTTCATTCCAGACTCGTTTGAAGTTGAAAACAACATGTAGCTTCATTTTCGGTTGTTTGAAATTGGAATCAACTTGTAGTTTCATTCTTGGCTCGTTTGAGCCCGGAAACAACTTAGATTGAAGTTGGAAACAACTTGTAGCTTCATTCCAGACCCGTTGAAGTTGAAAACAACTTGTAGCTTCATTTTCGGTTGTTTGAAATTGGAATCAACTTGTAGTTTCATTCTTGGCTCGTTTGAGCCCGGAAACAACTTGTAGCTTCATTATTGACTACATTGAAGTTGGAAACAACTTGTAGCTTCATTCCAGACCCGTTTGAAGTTGAAAACAACTTGTAGCTTCATTTTCGGTTGTTTGAAATTGGAATCAACTTGTAGTTTATTTGTCGTTGAGCCGGAACAACTTGTAGCTTCATTATTGACTAGATTGAAGTTGGAAACAACTTGTAGCTTCATTCCAGACTCGTTTGAATTTTAAAACAACTTGTAGCTTCATTTTCGGTTGTTTTGAAATTGGAACTTAACTTGTAGTTTCATTCTTGACTCGTTTGAGCCCGGAAACAACTTTAGCTTCATTATTGACTAGATGAAGTTGTAAACAACTTGGAGCTTCATTCCAGACTCGTTGAAGTTGAAAACAACTTGTACTCATTTTCGGTTGTTTGAAATTGGAATTAATTTGTAGTTTCATTCTTGACCGTTTGAGCCTCGGAAACAACTTGTAGCTTCATTATTGACTAGATTGAAGTTGTGGTTCTTGTAGCTTCATTCCAGACTCGTTTGAAGTTGAAAACAACATGTAGCTTCATTTTCGGTTGTTTGAAATTGGAATCAACTTGTAGTTTCATTCTTGGCTCGTTTGAGCCCGGAAACAACTTAGATTGAAGTTGGAAACAACTTGTAGCTTCATTCCAGACCCGTTTGAAGTTGAAAACAACTTGTAGCTTCATTTTCGGTTGTTTGAAATTGGAATCAACTTGTAGTTTCATTCTTGGCTCGTTTGAGCCCGGAAACACTTGTAGCTTCATTATTGACTAGATTGAAGTTGAAAAAACTTGTAGCTTCATTCCAGACTCGTTTGAATTTTAAAACAACTTGTAGCTTCATTTTCGGTTGTTTGAAATTGGAATCAACTTGTAGTTTCATTCTTGACTCGTTTGAGCCGAAACAACTTGTAGCTTCATTCCAGACTCGTTTGAAGTTGAAAACAACTTGTAGCTTCATTTTGGTTGTTTGAAATTGGAATCAACTTGTAGTTTCATTCTTGACTCGTTTGAGCCCGGAAACAACTTGTAGCTTCATTATTGACTATTGAAGTTGGAAACAACTTGTAGCTTCATTCCAGACTCGTTTGAAGTTGAAAACAACTTGTAGCTTCATTTTCGGTTGTTTGAAATTGGAATCAACTTGTAGTTTCATTCTTGGCTCGTTTGAGCCCGGAAACAACTTGTAGCTTCATTATTGACTAGATTGAAGTTGGAAACAACTTGAGCTTCATTCCAGACACGTTTGAAGTTGAAAACAACTTGTAGCTTCATTTTCGGTTGTTTGAAATTGGAATTAATTTGTAGTTTCATTCTTGGCCGTTTGAGCTCGGAAACAACTTGTAGCTTCATTATGACTAGATTGAAGTTGTGTTTCTTGTAGCTTCATTCCAGACTCGTTTGAAGTTGAAAACAACATGTAGCTTCATTTTCGGTTGTTTGAAATTGGAATCAACTTGTAGTTTCATTCTTGGCTCGTTTGAGCCCGGAAACAACTTAGATTGAAGTTGGAAACAACTTGTAGCTTCATTCCAGACCCGTTTGAAGTTGAAAACAACTTGTAGCTTCATTTTCGGTTGTTTGAAATTGGAATCAACTTGTAGTTTCATTCTTGGCTCGTTTGAGCCCGGAAACAACTTGTAGCTTCATTATTGACTACATTGAAGTTGGAAACAACTTGTAGCTTCATTCCAGACCCGTTTGAAGTTGAAAACAACTTGTAGCTTCATTTTCGGTTGTTTGAAATTGGAATCAACTTGTAGTTTCATTCTTGGCCTTGTAGCTTCATTATTGACTAGATTGAATTGGAAACAACTTATAACTTCATTCCAGACACGTTTGAATTTTAAAACAACTTGTAGCTTCATTTTCGGTTGTTTGAAATTGAATCAACTTGTAGTTTCATTCTTGACTCGTTTGAGCACGAAACAACTTGTAGTTTCATTATTGACTAGATTGAAGTTGGTAACAACTTGGAGCTTCATTCCAGACTCGTTTAAAGTTGAAAACAACTTGTAGCTTCATTTTCGGTTCTTTGAAATTGGAATTAATTTGTAGTTTCATTCTTGGCTCGTTTGAGCCCGGAAACAACTTGTAGCTTCATTATTGGCTAGATTGAAGTTGGAAACAACTTGTAGCTTCATTCCAGACACGTTTGAAGTTGAAAACAACTTGTAGCTTCATTTTCGGTTGTTTGAAATTGGAATTAATTTGTAGTTTCATTCCTGGCCGTTGAGCCCAGGAAACAACTGTGTAGCTAGTCATTATTGACTTGATTGAAGTGTGTTTCTGTAGCTTCATTCCAGACTCGTTTGAAGTTGAAACACATTAGCTTCATTTTCGGTATGTTTGAAATTGGATCACTTGTAGTTTCATTCTTTGCCTCGTTTGGCCGGAACAACTTAGATTGAAGTTGAACACCTTTGTAGCTTCATTCTTGGCTCGTTTGAGCCCAGAAACAACTTGTAGCTTCATTATTGACTACATTGAAGTTGGGAAAACAACTTGTAGCTTCATTCAGACCCGTTGAAGTTGAAAACAACTTGTAGCTTCATTTCGGTTTTTGATTGGAATCACTTGTAGTTTCATTCTTGGCCGTGCTAGCTTCATATTGACTACATTGAAGTTGGAAAACAAACTTGTAGCTTCATTTCAGACTCGTTTGAATTTTAAAACAACTTGTAGCTTCATTTTTGTTTGTTTGAAATTGGAATCAACTTGTAGTTTCATTCTTGGCTCGTTTGAGCCCGGAAACACTTTAGCTTCATTATTGACTAGATTGAAGTTGGAAACAACTTGTAGCTTCATTCCAAACTCGTTTGAAGTTGAAAACAACTTGTAGCTTCATTTTCGGTTGTTTGAAATTGGAATCAACTTGTAGTTTCATTCTTGGCTCGTTTGAGCCGAAAACAACTTGTAGCTTCATTATTGACTAGATTGAAGTTGTAAACAACTTGTAGCTTCATTCCAGACTCGTTTGAAGTTGAAAACAACTTGTAGCTTCATTTTCGGTTGTTTGAAATTGGAATTAACTTGTAGTTTCATTCTTGCTCGTTTGAGCCCGGAAACAACTTGTAGCTTCATTATTGACTAGATTGAAGTTGGAAACAACTTGTAGCTTCATTCCAGACTCGTTTGAAGTTGAAAACAACATTGTAGCTTCATTTTCGGTTGTTTGAAATTGGAATCAACTTGTAGTTTCATTCTTGGCTCGTTTGAGCCCGGAAACAACTTAGATTGAAGTTGGAAACAACTTGTAGCTTCATTCCAAACCCGTTTGAAGTTGAAAACAACTTGTAGCTTCATTTTCGGTTGTTTGAAATTGGAATCAACTTGTAGTTTCATTCTTGGCTCGTTTGAGCCCGGAAACAACTTGTAGCTTCATTATTGACTACATTGAAGTTGGAAACAACTTGTAGCTTCATTCCAGACCCGTTTGAAGTTGAAAACAACTTGTAGCTTCATTTTCGGTTGTTTGAAATTGGAATCAACTTGTAGTTTCATTCTTGGCCTTGTAGCTTCATTATTGACTAGATTAAGTTGGAAACAACTTATAACTTCATTCCAGACACGTTTGAATTTTAAAACAACTTGTAGCTTCATTTTCGGTTGTTTGAAATTGGAATCAACTTGTAGTTTCATTCTTGACTCGTTTGAGCCCGAAAACAACTTGTAGCTTTATTATTGACTAGATTGAAGTTGTAAACAACTTGGAGCTTCATTCCAGACTCGTTTGAAGTTGAAAACAACTTGTAGCTTCATTTTCGGTTGTTTGAAATTGGAATTAACTTGTAGTTTCATTCTTGGCTCGTTTGAGCCCGGAAACAACTTGTAGCTTCATTATTGACTAGATTGAAGTTGGAAACAACTTGTAGCTTCATTCCAGACACGTTTGAAGTTGAAAACAACTTGTAGCTTCATTTTCGGTTGTTTGAAATTGGAATTAATTTGTAGTTTCATTCTTGGCCGTTTGAGCTCGGAAACAACTTGTAGCTTCATTATTGACTAGATTGAAGTTGTGTTTCTTGTAGCTTCATTCCAGACTCGTTTGAAGTTGAAAACAACATGTAGGTTCATTTTCGGTTGTTTGAAATTGGAATCAACTTGTAGTTTCATTCTTGGCTCGTTTGAGCCCGGAAACAACTTAGATTGAAGTTGGAAACAACTTGTAGCTTCATTCCAGACCCGTTTGAAGTTGAAAACAACTTGTAGCTTCATTTTCGGTTGTTTGAAATTGGAATCAACTTGTAGTTTTATTCTTGGCTCGTTTGAGCCCGGAAACAACTTGTAGCTTCATTATTGACTAGATTGAAGTTGGAAACAACTTGTAGCTTCATTCCAGACCCGTTTGAAGTTGAAAACAACTTGTAGCTTCATTTTCGGTTGTTTGATTTGGAATCAACTTGTAGTTTCATTCTTGGCCTTGTAGCTTCATTATTGACTAGATTGAAGTTGGAAACAACTTATAACTTCATTCCAGACACGTTTGAATTTTAAAACAACTTGTAGCTTCATTTTCGGTTGTTTGAAATTGGAATCAACTTGTAGTTTCATTCTTGACTCGTTTGAGCCCGAAAACAACTTGTAGTTTCATTATTGACTAGATTGAAGTTGTAAACAACTTGGAGCTTCATTCCAGACTCGTTTGAAGTTGAAAACAACTTGTAGCTTCATTTTCGGTTGTTTGAAATTGGAATTAATTTGTAGTTTCATTCTTGGCTCGTTTGAGCCCGGAAACAACTTGTAGCTTCATTATTGACTAGATTGAAGTTGTGTTTCTTGTAGCTTCATTCCAGATTCGTTTGAAGTTGAAAACAACATGTAGCTTCTTTTTGGTTGTTTGAAATTGGAATCAACTTGTAGTTTCATTCTTAGCTCGTTTGAGCCCGGAAACAACTAGATTGAAGTTGGAAACCACTTGTAGCTTCATTCCAGACTCGTTTGAAGTTGAAAACAACTTGTAGCTTCATTTTCGGTTGTTTGAAATTGAATCAACTTGTAGTTTCATTCTTGGCTCGTTTGAGCCCGGAAACAACTTGTAGCTTCATATTGACTACATTGAAGTTGGAAACAACTTGTAGCTTCATTCCAGACCCGTTTGAAGTTGAAAACAACTTGTAGCTTCATTTTCGGTTGTTTTGAATTGGAATCAACTTGTAGTTTCATTCTTGGCCTTGTAGCTTCATTATTGACTACATTGAAGTTGGAAACAACTTGTAGCTTCATTCCAGACACGTTTTAATTTTAAAACAACTTGTAGCTTCATTTTTGGTTGTTTGAAATTGGAATCAACTTGTAGTTTCATTCTTGACTCGTTTAGCCCGAAACAACTTGTAGCTTCATTATTGACTAGATTGAAGTTGTAACAACTTGTAGCTTCATTCCAGGCTCGTTTGAAGTTGAAAACAACTTGTAGCTTCATTTTCGGTTGTTTGAAATTGGAATTAACTTGTAGTTCATTCTTGGACTCGTTTGAGCCCGAAACAACTTGTAGCTTCATTATTGACTAGATTGAAGTTGGAAACAACTTGTAGCTTCATTCCAGACACGTTTGAAGTTGAAAACAACTTGTAGCTTCATTTCGGTTGTTTGAAATTGGAATTAACTTGTAGTTTCATTCTTGGCTCGTTTGAGCCCGGAAACAACTTGTAGCTTCATTATTGACTAGATTGAAGTTTGTTTCTTGTAGCTTCATTCCAGACTCGTTTGAAGTTGAAAACAACATGTAGCTTCATTTTCGGTTGTTTGAAATTGGAATCAACTTGTAGTTTCATTCTTGGCTCGTTTGAGCCCGGAAACAACTTAGATTGAAGTTGGAACAACTTGTAGCTTCATTCCAGACCCGTTTGAAGTTGAAAACAACTTGTAGCTTCATTTCGGTTGTTTGAAATTGGAATCAACTTGTAGTTTCATTCTTGGCTCGTTTGAGCCCGGAAACAACTTGTAGCTTCATTATTGACTACATTGAAGTTGGAAACAACTTGTAGCTTCATTCCAGACCCGTTTGAAGTTGAAAACAACTTGTAGCTTCATTTTCGGTTGTTTGAATTGGAATCAACTTGTAGTTTCATTCTTGGCCTTGTAGCTTCATTATTGACTAGATTGAAGTTGGAAACAACTTATAACTTCATTCCAGACTCGTTTGAATTTTAAA
This sequence comes from Daucus carota subsp. sativus, assembly GCF_001625215.2. NCBI lineage: Eukaryota > Viridiplantae > Streptophyta > Magnoliopsida > Apiales > Apiaceae > Daucus > Daucus carota. Next base: position 25,543,599 of record NC_030383.2, read on the forward strand.
ACAACTTGTAGCTTCATTTTCGGTTGTTTGAAATTGGAATCAACTTGTAGTTTCATTCTTGACTCGTTTGAGCCCGAAAACAACTTGTAGCTTCATTATTGACTAGATTGAAGTTGTAAACAACTTGGAGCTTCATTCCAGACTCGTTTGAAGTTGAAAACAACTTGTAGCTTCATTTTCGGTTGTTTGAAATTGGAATTAATTTGTAGTTTCATTCTTGGCCGTTTGAGCTCGGAAACAACTTGTAGCTTCATTATTGACTAGATTGAAGTTGTGTTTCTTGTAGCTTCATTCCAGACTCGTTTGAAGTTGAAAACAACATGTAGCTTCATTTTCGGTTGTTTGAAATTGGAATCAACTTGTAGTTTCATTCTTGGCTCGTTTGAGCCCGGAAACAACTTAGATTGAAGTTGGAAACAACTTGTAGCTTCATTCCAGACCCGTTTGAAGTTGAAAACAACTTGTAGCTTCATTTTCGGTTGTTTGAAATTGGAATTAACTTGTAGTTTCATTCTTGGCTCGTTTGAGCCCGGAAACAACTTGTAGCTTCATTATTGACTAGATTGAAGTTGTAAACAACTTGTAGCTTCATTCCAGACACGTTTGAAGTTGAAAACAACTTGTAGCTTCATTTTCGGTTGTTTGAAATTGGAATTAATTTGTAGTTTCATTCTTGACCGTTTGAGCCCGGAAACAACTTGTAGCTTCATTATTGACTAGATTGAAGTTGTGTTTCTTGTAGCTTCATTCCAGACTCGTTTGAAGTTGAAAACAACATGTAGCTTCATTTTGGTTGTTTGAAATTGGAATCAACTTGTAGTTTCATTCTTGGCTCGTTTGAGCCCGGAAACAACTTAGATTGAAGTTGGAAACAACTTGTAGCTTCATTCCAGACCCGTTTGAAGTTGAAACAACTTGTAGCTTCATTTTCGGTTGTTTGAAATTGGAATCAACTTGTAGTTTCATTCTTGGCTCGTTTGAGCCCGGAAACAACTTGTAGCTTCATTATTGACTACATTGAAGTTGGAAACAACTTGTAGCTTCATTCCAGACCCGTTTGAAGTTGAAAACAACTTGTAGCTTCATTTTCGGTTGTTTGAAATTGGAATCAACTTGTAGTTTCATTCTTGGCTCGTTTGAGCCGGCAAACAACTTGTAGCTTCATTATTGACTAGATTGAAGTTGGAAACAACTTGTAGCTTCATTCCAGACTCGTTTGAAGTTGAAAACAACTTGTAGCTTCATTTTCGGTTGTTTGAAATTGGAATCAACTTGTAGTTTCATTCTTGGCTCGTTTGAGCCCGGAAACAACTTGTAGCTTCATTATTGACTAGATTGAAGTTGGAAACAACTTGTAGCTTCATTCCAGACACGTTTGAAGTTTAAAACAACTTGTAGCTTCATTTTCGGTTGTTTGAATTGGAATCAACTTGTAGTTTCATTCTTGACTCGTTTGAGCCCGAAACAACTTGTAGCTTCATTATTGACTAGATTGAAGTTGTAAACAACTTGTAGCTTCATTCCAGACTCGTTTGAAGTTGAAAACAACTTGTAGCTTCATTTTCGGTTGTTTGAAATTGGAATTAATTGTAGTTTCATTCTTGGCTCGTTTGAGCCCGGAAACAACTTGTAGCTTCATTATTGGCTAGATTGAAGTTGGAAACAACTTGTAGCTTCATTCCAGACACGTTTGAAGTTGAAAACAACTTGTAGCTTCATTTTCAGTTGTTTGAAATTGGAATTAATTTGTAGTTTCATTCTTGGCCGTTTGAGCCCGGAAACAACTTGTAGCTTCATTATGACTTGATTGAAGTTGTGTTTCTTGTAGCTTCATTCCAGACTCGTTTGAAGTTGAAAACAACATGTAGCTTCATTTTCGGTTGTTTGAAATTGGAATCAACTTGTAGTTTCATTCTTGGCTCGTTTGAGCCCGGAAACAACTTAGATTGAAGTTGGAAACAACTTGTAGCTTCATTCCAAACCCGTTTGAAGTTGAAAACAACTTGTAGCTTCATTTTCGGTTGTTTGAAATTGGAATCAACTTGTAGTTTCATTCTTGGCTCGTTTGAGCCCGAAAACAACTTGTAGCTTCATTATTGACTAGATTGAAGTTGTAAACAACTTGGAGCTTCATTCCAGACTCGTTTGAAGTTGAAAACAACTTGTAGCTTCATTTTCGGTTGTTTGAAATTGGAATTAATTTGTAGTTTCATTCTTGGCCGTTTGAGCTCGGAAACAACTTGTAGCTTCATTATTGACTAGATTGAAGTTGTGTTTCTTGTAGCTTCATTCCAGACTCGTTTGAAGTTGAAAACAACATGTAGCTTCATTTTCGGTTGTTTGAAATTGGAATCAACTTGTAGTTTCATTCTTGGCTCGTTTGAGCCCGGAAACAACTTAGATTGAAGTTGGAAACAACTTGTAGCTTCATTCCAGACCCGTTTGAAGTTGAAAACAACTTGTAGCTTCATTATCGGTTGTTTGAAATTGGAATCAACTTGTAGTTTCATTCTTGGCTCGTTTGAGCCCGGAAACAACTTGTAGCTTCATTATTGACTACATTGAAGTTGGAAACAACTTGTAGCTTCATTCCAGACCCGTTTGAAGTTGAAAACAACTTGTAGCTTCATTTTCGGTTGTTTGAAATTGGAATCAACTTGTAGTTTCATTCTTGGCCTTGTAGCTTCATTATTGACTAGATTGAAGTTGGAAACAACTTATAACTTCATTCCAGACACGTTTGAATTTTAAAACAACTTTTAGCTTCATTTTCGGTTGTTTGAAATTGGAATCAACTTGTAGTTTCATTCTTGACTCGTTTGAGCACGAAAACAACTTGTAGTTTCATTATTGACTAGATTGAAGTTGTAAACAACTTGGAGCTTCATTCCAGACTCGTTTGAAGTTGAAAACAACTTGTAGCTTCATTTTCGGTTGTTTGAAATTGGAATTAATTTGTAGTTTCATTCTTGGCTCGTTTGAGCCCGGAAACAACTTGTAGCTTCATTATTGGCTAGATTGAAGTTGGAAACAACTTGTAGCTTCATTCCAGACACGTTTGAAGTTGAAAACAACTTGTAGCTTCATTTTCGGTTGTTTGAAATTGGAATTAATTTGTAGTTTCATTCTTGACCGTTTGAGCCCGGAAACAACTTGTAGCTTCATTACTGACTTGATTGAAGTTGTGTTTCTTGTAGCTTCATTCCAGACTCGTTTGAAGTTGAAAACAACATGTAGCTTCATTTTCGGTTGTTTGAAATTGGAATCAACTTGTAGTTTCATTCTTGGCTCGTTTGAGCCCGGAAACAACTTAGATTGAAGTTGGAAACAACTTGTAGATTCATTCCAAACCCGTTTCAAGTTGAAAACAACTTGTAGCTTCATTTTCGGTTGTTTGAAATTGGAATCAACTTGTAGTTTTATTCTTGGCTCGTTTGAACCCGGAAACAACTTGTAGCTTCATTATTGACTACATTGAAGTTGGAAACAACTTGTAGCTTCATTCCAGACCCGTTTGAAGTTGAAAACAACTTGTACCTTCATTTTCGGTTGTTTGAAATTGGAATCAACTTGTAGTTTCATTCTTGGCCTTGTAGCTTCATTATTGACTAGATTGAAGTTGGAAACAACTTATAACTTCATTCCAAACACGTTTGAATTTTATAACAACTTTTAGCTTCTTTTTCGGTTGTTTGAAATTGGAATCAACTTGTAGTTTCATTCTTGACTCGTTTGAGCCCGTAAACAACTTGTAGCTTCATTATTGACTAGATTGAAGTTGTAAACAACTTGGAGCTTCATTCCAGACTCGTTTGAAGTTGAAAACAACTTGTAGCTTCATTTTCGGTTGTTTGAAATTGGAATTAATTTGTAGTTTCATTCTTGGCTCGTTTGAGCCCGGAAACAACTTGTAGCTTCATTATTGGCTAGATTGAAGTTGGAAACAACTTGTAGCTTCATTCCAGACACGTTTGAAGTTGAAAACAACTTGTAGCTTCATTTTCGGTTGTTTGAAATTGGAATTAATTTGTAGTTTCATTCTTGACCGTTTGAGCCCGGAAACAACTTGTAGCTTCATTACTGACTTGATTGAAGTTGTGTTTCTTGTAGCTTCATTCCAGACTCGTTTGAAGTTGAAAACAACATGTAGCTTCATTTTCGGTTGTTTGAAATTGGAATCAACTTGTAGTTTCATTCTTGGCTCGTTTGAGCCCGGAAACAACTTAGATTGAAGTTGGAAACAACTTGTAGATTCATTCCAAACCCGTTTGAAGTTGAAAACAACTTGTAGCTTCATTTTCGGTTGTTTGAAATTGGAATCAACTTGTAGTTTTATTCTTGGCTCGTTTGAGCCCGGAAACAACTTGTAGCTTCATTATTGACTACATTGAAGTTGGAAACAACTTGTAGCTTCATTCCAGACCCGTTTGAAGTTGAAAACAACTTGTACCTTCATTTTCGGTTGTTTGAAATTGGAATCAACTTGTAGTTTCATTCTTGGCCTTGTAGCTTCATTATTGACTAGATTGAAGTTGGAAACAACTTATAACTTCATTCCAAACACGTTTGAATTTTAAAACAACTTTTAGCTTCTTTTTCGGTTGTTTGAAATTGGAATCAACTTGTAATTTCATTCTTGACTCGTTTGAGCACGAAAACAACTTGTAGTTTCATTATTGACTAGATTGAAGTTGTAAACAACTTGGAGCTTCATTCCAGACTCGTTTGAAGTTGAAAACAACTTGTAGCTTCATTTTCGGTTGTTTGAAGTTGGAATTAATTTGTAGTTTCATTCTTGGCTCGTTTGAGCCCGGAAACAACTTGTAGCTTCATTATTGGCTAGATTGAAGTTGGAAACAACTTGTAGCTTCATTCCATACACGTTTGAAGTTGAAAACAACTTGTAGCTTCATTTTCAGTTGTTTGAAATTGGAATTAATTTGTAGTTTCATTCTTGGCCGTTTGAGCCCGGAAACAACTTGTAGCTTCATTACTGACTTGATTGAAGTTGTGTTTCTTGTAGCTTCATTCCAGACTCGTTTGAAGTTGAAAACAACATGTAGCTTCATTTTCGGTTGTTTGAAATTGGAATCAACTTGTAGTTTCATTCTTGGCTCGTTTGAGCCCGGAAACAACTTAGATTGAAGTTGGAAACAACTTGTAGCTTCATTCCAAACCCGTTTGAAGTTGAAAACAACTTGTAGCTTCATTTTCGGTTGTTTGAAATTGGAATCAACTTGTAGTTTCATTCTTGGCTCGTTTGAGCCCGAAAACAACTTGTAGCTTCATTATTGACTAGATTGAAGTTGTAAACAACTTGGAGCTTCATTCCAGACTCGTTTGAAGTTGAAAACAACTTGTAGCTTCATTTTTGGTTGTTTGAAATTGGAATTAATTTGTAGTTTCATTCTTGGCCGTTTGAGCTCGGAAACAACTTGTAGCTTCATTATTGACTAGATTGAAGTTGTGTTTCTTGTAGCTTCATTCCAGACTCGTTTGAAGTTGAAAACAACATGTAGCTTCATTTTCGGTTGTTTGAAATTGGAATCAACTTGTAGTTTCATTCTTGGCTCGTTTGAGCCCGGAAACAACTTAGATTGAAGTTGGAAACAACTTGTAGCTTCATTCCAAACCCGTTTGAAGTTGAAAACAACTTGTAGCTTCATTATCGGTTGTTTGAAATTGGAATCAACTTGTAGTTTTATTCTTGGCTCGTTTGAGCCCGGAAACAACTTGTAGCTTCATTATTGACTACATTGAAGTTGGAAACAACTTGTAGCTTCATTCCAGACCCGTTTGAAGTTGAAAACAACTTGTAGCTTCATTTTCGGTTGTTTGAAATTGGAATCAACTTGTAGTTTCATTCTTGGCCTTGTAGCTTCATTATTGACTAGATTGAAGTTGGAAACAACTTATAACTTCATTCCAGACACGTTTGAATTTTAAAACAACTTTTAGCTTCATTTTCGGTTGTTTGAAATTGGAATCAGCTTGTAGTTTCATTCTTGACTCGTTTGAGCACGAAAACAACTTGTAGTTTCATTATTGACTAGATTGAAGTTGTAAACAACTTGGAGCTTCATTCCAGACTCGTTTGAAGTTGAAAACAACTTGTAGCTTCATTTTCGGTTGTTTGAAATTGGAATTAATTTGTAGTTTCATTCTTGGCTCGTTTGAGCCCGGAAACAACTTTGTAGCTTCATTATTGGCTAGATTGAAGTTGGAAACAACTTGTAGCTTCATTCCAGACACGTTTGAAGTTGAAAACAACTTGTAGCTTCATTTTCGGTTGTTTGAAATTGGAATTAATTTGTAGTTTCATTCTTGACCGTTTGAGCCCGGAAACAACTTGTAGCTTCATTACTGACTTGATTGAAGTTGTGTTTCTTGTAGCTTCATTCCAGACTCGTTTGAAGTTGAAAACAACATGTAGCTTCATTTTCGGTTGTTTGAAATTGGAATCAACTTGTAGTTTCATTCTTGGCTCGTTTGAGCCCGGAAACAACTTAGATTGAAGTTGGAAACAACTTGTAGATTCATTCCAAACCCGTTTCAAGTTGAAAACAACTTGTAGCTTCATTTTCGGTTGTTTGAAATTGGAATCAACTTGTAGTTTTATTCTTGGCTCGTTTGAACCCGGAAACAACTTGTAGCTTCATTATTGACTACATTGAAGTTGGAAACAACTTGTAGCTTCATTCCAGACCCGTTTGAAGTTGAAAACAACTTGTACCTTCATTTTCGGTTGTTTGAAATTGGAATCAACTTGTAGTTTCATTCTTGGCCTTGTAGCTTCATTATTGACTAGATTGAAGTTGGAAACAACTTATAACTTCATTCCAAACACGTTTGAATTTTATAACAACTTTTAGCTTCTTTTTCGGTTGTTTGAAATTGGAATCAACTTGTAGTTTCATTCTTGACTCGTTTGAGCCCGTAAACAACTTGTAGCTTCATTATTGACTAGATTGAAGTTGTAAACAACTTGGAGCTTCATTCCAGACTCGTTTGAAGTTGAAAACAACTTGTAGCTTCATTTTCGGTTGTTTGAAATTGGAATTAATTTGTAGTTTCATTCTTGGCTCGTTTGAGCCCGGAAACAACTTGTAGCTTCATTATTGGCTAGATTGAAGTTGGAAACAACTTGTAGCTTCATTCCAGACACGTTTGAAGTTGGAAACAACTTGTAGCTTCATTTTCGGTTGTTTGAAATTGGAATTAATTTGTAGTTTCATTCTTGACCGTTTGAGCCCGGAAACAACTTGTAGCTTCATTACTGACTTGATTGAAGTTGTGTTTCTTGTAGCTTCATTCCAGACTCGTTTGAAGTTGAAAACAACATGTAGCTTCATTTTCGGTTGTTTGAAATTGGAATCAACTTGTAGTTTCATTCTTGGCTCGTTTGAGCCCGGAAACAACTTAGATTGAAGTTGAAAACAACTTGTAGATTCATTCCAAACCCGTTTGAAGTTGAAAACAACTTGTAGCTTCATTTTCGGTTGTTTGAAATTGGAATCAACTTGTAGTTTTATTCTTGGCTCGTTTGAGCCCGGAAACAACTTGTAGCTTCATTATTGACTACATTGAAGTTGGAAACAACTTGTAGCTTCATTCCAGACCCGTTTGAAGTTGAAAACAACTTGTACCTTCATTTTCGGTTGTTTGAAATTGGAATCAACTTGTAGTTTCATTCTTGGCCTTGTAGCTTCATTATTGACTAGATTGAAGTTGGAAACAACTTATAACTTCATTCCAAACACGTTTGAATTTTAAAACAACTTTTAGCTTCTTTTTCGGTTGTTTGAAATTGGAATCAACTTGTAATTTCATTCTTGACTCGTTTGAGCACGAAAACAACTTGTAGTTTCACTATTGACTAGATTGAAGTTGTAAACAACTTGGAGCTTCATTCCAGACTCGTTTGAAGTTGAAAACAACTTGTAGCTTCATTTTCGGTTGTTTGAAGTTGGAATTAATTTGTAGTTTCATTCTTGGCTCGTTTGAGCCCGGAAACAACTTGTAGCTTCATTATTGGCTAGATTGAAGTTGGAAACAACTTGTAGCTTCATTCCATACACGTTTGAAGTTGAAAACAACTTGTAGCTTCATTTTCAGTTGTTTGAAATTGGAATTAATTTGTAGTTTCATTCTTGGCCGTTTGAGCCCGGAAACAACTTGTAGCTTCATTACTGACTTGATTGAAGTTGTGTTTCTTGTAGCTTCATTCCAGACTCGTTTGAAGTTGAAAACAACATGTAGCTTCATTTTCGGTTCTTTGAAATTGGAATCAACTTGTAGTTTCATTCTTGGCTCGTTTGAGCCCGGAAACAACTTAGATTGAAGTTGGAAACAACTTGTAGCTTCATTCTTGGCTCGTTTGAGCCCAGAAACAACTTGTAGCTTCATTATTGACTACATTGAAGTTGGAAACAACTTGTAGCTTCCTTCCAGACCCGTTTGAAGTTGAAAACAACTTGTAGCTTCATATTCGGTTGTTTGAAATTGGAATTAATTTGTAGTTTCATTCTTGGCCGTTTGAGCTCGGAAACAACTTGTAGCTTCATTATTGACTAGATTGAAGTTGTGTTTCTTGTAGCTTCATTCCAGACTCGTTTGAAGTTGAAAACAACATGTAGCTTCATTTTCGGTTGTTTGAAATTGGAATCAACTTGTAGTTTCATTCTTGGCTCGTTTGAGCCCGGAAACAACTTAGATTGAAGTTGGAAACAACTTGTAGCTTCATTCCAAACCCGTTTGAAGTTGAAAACAACTTGTAGCTTCATTTTCGGTTGTTTGAAATTGGAATCAACTTGTAGTTTTATTCTTGGCTCGTTTGAGCCCGGAAACAACTTGTAGCTTCATTATTGACTACATTGAAGTTGGAAACAACCTGGAGCTTTATTCCATACTCGTTTGAAGTTGAAAACAACTTGTAGCTTCATTTTCGGTTGTTTGAAATTGGAATCAACTTGTAGTTTCATTCTTGGCCGTGTAGCTTCATTATTGACTACATTGAAGTTGGAAACAACTTGTAGCTTCATTCCAGACTCGTTTGAATTTTAAAACAACTTGTAGCTTCATTTTTGGTTGTTTGAAATTGGAATCAACTTGTAGTTTCGTTCTTGGCTCGTTTGAGCCCGGAAACAACTTGTATCTTCATTATTGACTAGATTGAAGTTGGAAACAACTAGTAGCTTCATTCCAGACTCGTTTGAATTTTAAAACAACTTGTAGCTTCATTTTCTGTTGTTTGAAATTGGAATCAACTTGTGGTTTCATTCTTGACTCGTTTGAGCCCGAAAACAACTTGTAGCTTCATTATTGACTAGATTGAAGTTGTAAACAACTTGTAGCTTCATTCCAGACTCGTTTGAAGTTGAAAACAATTTGTAGCTTCATTTTCGGTTGTTTGAAGTTGGAATTAATTTGTAGTTTCATTCTTGGCTCGTTTGAGCCTGGAAACAACTTGTAGCTTCATTATTGACTAGATTGAAGTTGGAAACAACTTGTAGCTTCATTCCAGACACGTTTGAAGTTCAAAACAACTTGTAGCTTCATTTTCGGTTGTTTGAAATTGGAATTAATTTGTAGTTTCATTCTTGACTCGTTTGAGCCCGGAAACAACTTGTAGGTTTATTAGTGACTAGATTGAAGTTGTAAAAAACTTGTAGCTTCATTCCAGACTCGTTTGAATTTTAAAACAATTTGTAGCTTCATTTTCTGTTCTTTGAAATTGGAATCAACTTGTAGTTTCATTCTTGACTCGTTTCAGCCCGAAAACAACTTGTAGCTTCATTCCAGACTCGTTTGAAGTTGAAAACAACTTGTAACTTCATTTTCGGTTGTTTGAAATTGGAATCAACTTGTAGTTTCATTCTTGGCTCGTTTAAGCCCGGAAACAACTTAGATTGAAGTTGGAAACAACTTGTAACTTCATTCCAAACCCGTTTGAAGTTGAAAACAACTTGTAGCTTCATTTTCGGTTGTTTGAAATTGGAATCAACTTGTAGTTTTATTCTTGGCTCGTTTGAGCCCGGAAACAACTTGTAGCTTCATTATTGACTATATTGAAGTTGGAAACAACTTGTAGCTTCATTCCAGACCCGTTTGAAGTTGAAAACAACTTGTAGCTCCATTTTCGGTTGTTTGAAATTGGAATCAACTTGTAGTTTCATTCTTGTCCTTGTAGCTTCATTATTGACTAGATTGAAGTTGGAAACAACTTATAACTTCATTCCAGACACGTTTGAATTTTAAAACAACTTTTAGCTTCATTTTCGGTTGTTTGAAATTGGAATCAACTTGTAGTTTCATTCTTGACTCGTTTGCGCACGAAAACAACTTGTAGTTTCATTATTGACTAGATTGAAGTTGTAAACAACTTGGAGCTTCATTCCAGACTCGTTTGAAGTTGAAAACAACTTGTAGCTTCATTTTCGGTTGTTTGAAATTGGAATTAATTTGTAGTTTCATTCTTGGCTCGTTTGAGCCCGAAAACAACTTGTAGCTTCATTATTGGCTAGATTGAAGTTGGAAACAACTTGTAGCTTCATTCCAGACACGTTTGAAGTTGAAAACAACTTGTAGCTTCATTTTCGGTTGTTTGAAATTGGAATTAATTTGTAGTTTCATTCTTGGCCGTTTGAGCCCGGAAACAACTTGTAGCTTCATTACTGACTTGATTGAAGTTGTGTTCCTTGTAGCTTCATTCCAGACTCGTTTGAAGTTGATAACAACATGTAGCTTCATTTTCGGTTGTTTGAAATTGGAATCAACTTGTAGTTTCATTCTTGGCTCGTTTGAGCCCGGAAACAACTTAGATTGAAGTTGGAAACAACTTGTAGCTTCATTCTTGGCTCGTTTGAGCCCAGAAACAACTTGTAGCTTCATTATTGACTACATTGAAGTTGGAAACAACTTGTAGCTTCCTTCCAGACCCGTTTGAAGTTGAAAACAACTTGTAGCTTCATATTCGGTTGTTTGAAATTGGAATTAATTTGTAGTTTCATTCTTGGCCGTTTGGGCTCGGAAACAACTTGTAGCTTCATTATTGACTAGATTGAAGTTGTGTTTCTTGTAGCTTCATTCCAGACTCGTTTGAAGTTGAAAACAACATGTAGCTTCATTTTCGGTTGTTTGAAATTGGAATCAACTTGTAGTTTCATTCTTGGCTCGTTTGAGCCCGGAAACAACTTAGATTGAAGTTGGAAACAACTTGTAGCTTCATTCTAAACCCGTTTGAAGTTGAAAACAACTTGTAGCTTCATTTTCGGTTGTTTGAAATTGGAATCAACTTGTAGTTTTATTCTTGGCTCGTTTGAGCCCGGAAACAACTTGTAGCTTCATTATTGACTACATTGAAGTTGGAAACAACCTGGAGCTTCATCCCATACTCGTTTGAAGTTGAAAACAACTTGTAGCTTCATTTTCGGTTGTTTGAAATTGGAATTAATTTGTAGTTTCATTCTTGGCCGTTTGAGCTCGGAAACAACTTGTAGCTTCATTATTGACTAGATTGAAATTGTGTTTCTTGTAGCTTCATTCCAGACTCGTTTGAAGTTGAAAACAACATGTAGCTTCATTTTCGGTTGTTTGAAATTGGAATCAACTTGTAGTTTCATTCTTGGCTCGTTTGAGCCCGGAAACAACTTAGATTGAAGTTGGAAACAACTTGTAGCTTTATTCCAAACCCGTTTGAAGTTGAAAACAACTTGTAGCTTCATTTTCGGTTGTTTGAAATTGGAATCAACTTGTAGTTTTATTCTTGGCTCGTTTGAGCCCGGAAACAACTTGTAGCTTCATTATTGACTACATTGAAGTTGGAAACAACTTGTAGCTTCATTCCAGACCCGTTTGAAGTTGAAAACAACTTGTAGCTTCATTTTCGGTTGTTTGAAATTGGAATCAACTTGTAGTTTCATTCTTGGCCTTGTAGCTTCATTATTGACTAGATTGAAGTTGGAAACAACTTATAACTTCATTCCAGACACGTTTGAATTTTAAAACAACTTTTAGCTTCATTTTCGGTTGTTTGAAATTGGAATCAACTTGTAGTTTCATTCTTGGCCGTGTAGCTTCATTATTGACTACATTGAAGTTGGAAACAACTTGTAGCTTCATTCCAGACTCGTTTGAATTTTAAAACAACTTGTAGCTTCATTTTTGGTTGTTTGAAATTGGAATCAACTTGTAGTTTCGTTCTTGGCTCGTTTGAGCCCGGAAACAACTTGTATCTTCATTATTGACTAGATTGAAGTTGGAAACAACTTGTAGCTTCATTCCAGACTCGTTTGAATTTTAAAACAACTTGTAGCTTCATTTTTTGTTGTTTGAAATTGGAATCAACTTGTAGTTTCATTCTTGACTCGTTTGAGCCCGAAAACAACTTGTAGCTTCATTATTGACTGGATTGAAGTTGTAAACAACTTGTAGCTTCATTCCAGACTCGTTTGAAGTTGAAAACAATTTGTAGCTTCATTTTCGGTTGTTTGAAGTTGGAATTAATTTGTAGTTTCATTCTTGGCTCGTTTGAGCCTGGAAACAACTTGTAGCTTCATTATTGACTAGATTGAAGTTGTAAACAACTTGTAGCTTCATTCCAGACTCGTTTGAATTTTAAAACAATTTGTAGCTTCATTTTCTGTTCTTTGAAATTGGAATCAACTTGTAGTTTCATTCTTGACTCGTTTCAGCCCGAAAACAACTTGTAGCTTCATTCCAGACTCGTTTGAAGTGGAAAACAACTTGTAACTTCATTTTCGGTTGTTTGAAATAGGAATCAACTTGTAGTTTCATTCTTGACTCGTTTGAGCCCGGAAACAACTTGTAGCTTCATTATTGACTAGATTGAAGTTTGAAACAACTTGTAGCTTCATTCCAGGCTCGTTTGAAGTTGAAAACAACTTGTAGCTTCATTTTCGGTTGTTTGAAATTGGAATCAACTTGTAGTTTCATTCTTGACTCGTTTGAGTCCGGAAACAACTTGTAGCTTCATTATTGACTAGATTGAAGTTGGAAACAACTTGTAGCTTCATTCCAGGCTCGTTTGAAGTTGAAAACAACTTGTAGCTTCATTTTCTGTTGTTTGAAATTGGAATCAACTTGTAGTTTCATTCTTTACTCGTTTGAGCCCGGAAACAACTTGTAGCTTCATTATTGACTAGATTGAAGTTGGAAACAACTTGTAGCTTCATTCCAGGCTCGTTTGAAGTTGAAAATAACTTGTAGCTTCATTTTCTGTTGTTTGAAATTGGAATCAACTTGTAGTTTCATTCTTGGCTCGTTTGAGCCCGGAAACAACTTGTAGCTTCATTATTGACTAGATTGAAGTTGGAAACAACTTGTAGCTTCATTCCAGGCTCGTTTGAAGTTGAAAATAACTTGTAGCTTCATTTTCTGTTGTTTGAAATTGGAATCAACTTGTAGTTTCATTCTTGGCTCGTTTGAGCCCGGAAACAACTTGTAGCTTAATTATTGACTACATTGAAGTTGGAAACAACTTATAGCTTCATTCCAGACTCGTTTGAATTTTAAAACAACTTGTAGCTTCATTTTCGGTTGTTTGAAATTGGAATCAACTTGTAGTTTCATTTTTGGCTCGTTTGAGCCCGGAAACAACTTAGATTGATGTCGGAAACAACTTGTAGCTTCATTCCAGACCCGTTTGAAGTTGAAAACAACTTGTAGCTTCATTCTCGGTTGTTTGAAATTGGAATCAACTTGTAGTTTCATTCTTGGCTCGTTTGAGCCTGGAAACAACTTGTAGCTTCATTATTGACTACATTGAAGTTGGAAACAACTTGTAGCTTCATTCCAGACCCGTTTGAAGTTGAAAACAACTTGTAGCTTCATTTTCGGTTGTTTGAAATTGGAATCAACTTGTAGTTTCATTCTTGGCCTTGTAGCTTCATTATTGACTAAATTGAAGTTGGAAACAACTTATAACTTCATTCCAGACTCGTTTGAATTTTAAAACAACTTATAGCTTCATTTTCGGTTTTTTGAAATTGGAATCAACTTGTAGTTTCATTCTTGACTCGTTTGAGCCCGAAACAACTTGTAGCTTCATTATTGACTAGATTGAAGTTGTAAACAACTTGGAGCTTCATTCCAGACTCGTTTGAAGTTGAAAACAACTTGTAGCTTCATTTTCGGTTGTTTGAAATTGGAATTAATTTGTAGTTTCATTCTTGGCCGTTTGAGCTCGGAAACAACTTGTAGCTTCATTATTGACTAGATTGAAGTTGTGTTTCTTGTAACTTCATTCCAGACTCGTTTGAAGTTGAAAACAACATGTAGCTTCATTTTCAGTTGTTTGAAATTGGAATCAACTTGTAGTTTCATTCTTGACTGGTTTGAGCCCGGAAACAACTTAGATTGAAGTTGTAAACAACTTGGAGCTTCATTCCAGACTCGTTTGAAGTTGAAAACAACTTGTAGCTTCATTTTCGGTTGTTTGAAATTGGAATTAATTTGTAGTTTCATTCTTGGCTCGTTTGAGCCCGGAAACAACTTGTAGCTTCATTATTGACTAGATTGAAATTGTAAACAACTTGTAGCTTCATTCCAGACACGTTTGAAGTTGAAAACAACTTGTAGCTTCATTTTTGGTTGTTTGAAATTGGAATTAATTTGTAGTTTCATTCTTGACTCGTTTGAGCCCGGAAACAACTTGTAGCTTCATTATTGACTAGATTGAAGTTGTGTTTCTTGTAGCTTCATTCCAGACTCGTTTGAAGTTGAAAACATGTAGCTTCATTTTGGGTTGTTTGAAATTGGAATCAACTTGTAGTTTCATTTTTGGCTCGTTTGAGCCCGGAAACAACTTAGATTGATGTTGGAAACAACTTGTAGCTTCATTCCAGACCCGTTTGAAGTTGAAAACAACTTGTAGCTTCATTCTCGGTTGTTTGAAATTGGAATCAACTTGTAGTTTCATTCTTGGCTCGTTTGAGCCCGGAAACAACTTGTAGCTTCATTATTGACTACATTGAAGTTGGAAACAACTTGTAGCTTCATTCCAGACCCGTTTGAAGTTGAAAACAACTTGTAGTTCATTTTCGGTTGTTTGAAATTGGAATCAACTTGTAGTTTCATTCTTGGCCTTGTAGCTTCATTATTGACTAGATTGAAGTTGGAAACAACTTATAACTTCATTCCAGACTCGTTTGAATTTTAAAACAACTTATAGCTTCATTTTCGGTTGTTTGAAATTGGAATCAACTTGTAGTTTCATTCTTGACTCGTTTGAGCCCGAAAACAACTTGTAGCTTCATTATTGACTAGATTGAAGTTGTAAACAACTTGGAGCTTCATTCCAGACTCGTTTGAAGTTGAAAACAACTTGTAGCTTCATTTTCAGTTGTTTGAAATTGGAATTAATTTGTAGTTTCATTCTTGGCCGTTTGAGCACGGAAACAACTTGTAGCTTCATTATTGACTAGATTGAAGTTGTGTTTCTTGTAGCTTCATTCCAGACTCGTTTGAAGTTGAAAACAACATGTAGCTTCATTTTCGGTTGTTTGAAATTGGAATCAACTTGTAGTTTCATTCTTGACTCGTTTGAGCCCGGAAACAACTTAGATTGAAGTTGTAAACAACTTGGAGCTTCATTCCAGACTCGTTTGAAGTTGAAAACAACTTGTAGCTTCATTTTCGGTTGTTTGAAATTGGAATTAATTTGTAGTTTCATTCTTGACTCGTTTGAGCCCGGAAACAACTTGTAGCTTCATTATTGACTAGATTGAAGTTGTAAACAACTTGTAGCTTCATTCCAGACACGTTTGAAGTTGAAAACAACTTGTAGCTTCATTTTCGGTTGTTTGAAATTGGAATTAATTTGTAGTTTCATTCTTGACTCGTTTGAGCCCGGAAACAACTTGTAGCTTCATTATTGACTAGATTGAAGTTGTGTTTCTTGTAGCTTCATTCCAGACTCGTTTGAAGTTGAAAACAACATGTAGCTTCATTTTGGGTTGTTTGAAATTGGAATCAACTTGTAGTTTCATTCTTGGCTCGTTTGAGCCCGGAAACAACTTAGATTGAAGTTGGAAACAACTTGTAGCTTCATTCCAGACCCGTTTGAAGTTGAAAACAACTTGTAGCTTCATTCTTGGTTGTTTGAAATTGGAATCAACTTGTAGTTTCATTCTTGGCTCGTTGGAGCCCGGAAACAACTTGTAGCTTCATTATTGACTACATTGAAGTTGGAAACAACTTGTAGCTTCATTCCAGACCCGTTTGAAGTTGAAAACAACTTGTAGTTCATTTTCGGTTGTTTGAAATTGGAATCAACTTGTAGTTTCATTCTTGGCCTTGTTGTGACAGCCCTCAAATCCGGGGGTCTGGATTTGGTGCCACTAAAACAAAAACAATTGAAAACCTGTATTTGCGGAAGAAGGTAAAACGGATATTTGAAAATCTGGAAAATTTTAAAAGAGATTTAAATCAAATCACTTTGACCCCCTAAAAACAGGATCGCTAATAGGTTACAGCATTGAAATTAGAAACCAAAATGCTAAATCTTATTACAAACTTAAACTACATTATCATCTAAACTTCGATAAGAAGAATAACTGATAACCAAATAAATAAATCTATTTACAACTGGACTGAAATAAATCAATTCTAACCAGAACTACTCTTGTAAACATCTCCCTGGCAATCTCGTCTAGCATCAATCTTACGCGCAGCTTATACAGGTGACATCTCAATCCCTAGCTGAAAGGGTTAGAAATAATAGCAAGAGTGAGCGAAAATGCTCAGCAAGATAATAAGAAAGGCAAGAGCCACAAGATATAATTTCTTTTGAATGAAATCAGAGTATTTGAAATAAAGCAAACTTTTGAAGTAAATCATAACAGTTGTAACTCAAAGATTAGCACAGCAACAACAAGGAAGAATGAGCAACTAGAAGGCTCAACAATATATATATATATATAAAATGCTTAAATGTAAAGCATTAATAAGTGCTATCCTTCTGGAAGTAAAGAGATAAGAAACAGTAGTATCCAATGGAAAACAAAAGCAATATTAGCTTAAGTAATCAAATCATAAATTTTGATTGAAACTTCCACTGACGGGTGTACTATCACAGCTGATCAGCACGTGTAATAGTACGGGATCACACTTCGTAGAAGCATGTCCTAATTCACAGGTACCAAATATAAGGCAACACATTGGCCTTTGGCAGCAAAGTATTATCATATTTCAATAATACCCAAATAGCCCTTCACTGGACCGCCGTCCCGGCCTCTTACGCAAAAAAAATGTTTTATTTTTCTTAGGGAGTTGAATCACTCAACTCTCTCGATCAACAAACTCGCCATTTCACATGGTCCGGAGTAATCATATCAACTGATGGCAACATAACTAGAATAGTTAGCTATTTGCTAATTATGAATTTCAACTCGGTACTATTTGGAGTATATCTGGATAGCATAGTTTTCCACTATCTATCTTAGAAGTAATTCGAGAATTCTAGTAGAATGATTACTAGAATGTAGTGAATTCAATCATTGGAATGTATTGAATTCAATCATTATTTGAGTATCTGTATGGTATATGGAATATCGAACAACAGTTAAATTCCAAGCATATGATATTCTATGAATTGAAGTCCAGAATATAATAATTGCATTGGCAATAATTAAAGGTTGTGGAATAAAATCACTTGCTCTTAATAAATAACAGAAGAATAGAAATACTTGCCTTTGACAGAAACAGGTGACACACAGTCACCTACTCGAGATTCCTAGATTGGCCTCAATCGCTAATTCTGAAATGACTATAATCTATTGGACTATCTTACGGCACAATATCGCCTTATCAAAATATTTCTGACTTGCCTTGCCACGCTATTTGCTTGCTTCTGACAATCGTTGATGCACGCGTCTCGAGAGACTATATATCAAAGCAGTATAATATTTCAGTTGAAAGCAATCCAGAAAGTCGTCAATTCGCAGAATCAAAATTATATTACTACCCTTCGTAATATAATCATATAATATATACAAATAATATATACACATAGTATCAGACAGTTGAACAAGTAATCACCTTGGCACGTAACACATAATTTACATGCTTTGATATTTATATCAATATAAATATAAACTAGTAAATCATGTATATAATCTTATATATGATCATATACAAACAACTAATCACATTAAAACACAACCATGTATATTATCCAAATCTGAATTACAAGTCCACTTGTAATCCAATCACATAATCAGCTCGGAATCTCATCAAACTAATTAATAAAATACTATAATTTTGGACACCGTGTATTTTAAAATTGAGCAAACCTCAAATCAATAACACAGCAATCTCTGCACAAAATAGTCTACTTTATTCTGCTATTTCAATTAAATATACAATAAATCCTCATAGTAGAAAACTAATTCTTGAAATAAAAATAATTCCTCGAACTAGAGAATTAATCCTCAACATATCAATTTAATCCTCAAAGTGAAGTGGACTATCCCGGGGTCGCACTCTTCAAAAATCAACAACAAGATCTCCATTTCAATGCTCTATTTTCTAGTATTTTTCAAAATTCCATAACTAATCATCTTCACATGAAACCTTTTCCATTTTAACCTCTGACATGATATCTTGCTATCCTCAAAATTTCAGCTTAAACCAATTAGTATAGCTAGTTCAAATACTCGCTCAAAGATGGTACTCAAATTTATCTCAGCGAGTCAAAGCAGAATTTTTTTTATCATTGTCACAGCCACGCTCCAAAATTCACTGTAAATCGTAGGATTGTCATTTTGACATGAAACCACCTCTGGGATCTTCTATACTCAGTACACTATCATCTCTTAAAATTTCAAATCGAATTAAGGTGTTTAGCTAGGTGAAACATTGCTCCAAAGTTCAGTGTTTAGTAATTCCGTAGGTTATTGACAACCTATACTAAAACTGACATAACTCCTAGCTCGTTACTCCGATTGATGCAAAATCAGCGGCCAAATAAACTAGGAATCATAAACTACAACTTCCATTCAATGGTCGATCACCCAATCAAAATAAAACTTCTCCGAAACAGTACTCCAAAAACAGAACAGCAAACTGAATTTAAAAGTTTATACCTTCTATCCAACATATTGCAACCTCACACGACTATCCCCCACCTTTACTACAACTACCAGACCTGTAATTTGGCTTCCCCGACCCCTTTTGTCCTTAACTCCAGCTCATATACACAAACAACACCTACACCTGAATTCAAGACTTGATCCATCTCCCTTCCCTCATAAACTTCCGACCTCAAATCATCATAACCTTCATCCATCACCCAATCTTCGCTTCAGCCCTCTCTATAACCCCACGATCAGCGCTGCAACACAACAATAAAATCACCGAACACGACACCAGCCACCAGCCCTCCTTTCTCCTTTAATCACCACACAATTCCCAGCCTTTCCCTGTTCATTTAACAACTACAAACACCAGCAGATTTCAACCCAATCAGAATCATAACCCTCACCAATCTCTCACTGTCACTGACTCTCTTCTTTGGACTAACTATCCCTGTTTCACTTTCAACTCAAACACATACTATCGCCTGTAATTTCACAAACCATCACTATAATCCATCGAGCCCAGCCCACCCACCATAATCGAATTCACCCAGCTTTCAACTCCGCTCTGCAGCCTCTGTAATCTCATCTCAACTACAACCAATCCCGGGGACTAACAAACCATCCACCACCACGTCTTTCTCCCCTCGTGCACCCTCTTCAGCCATCGACTCTCACCTCCGCCCGATGACTACAATTTCTGCCAAACCCACATCTCCGAATCTGGCAGCGTCGCCGCGACCCTGAAGCCACCTATCGCCGACTATAAAAACCTCGACACCACCTCCGATTCAATACAATCCAAACACCACCAGCCCCCATCTGTGGTTCACGCAACAACACAAACACACGCACAGACGTGTGTATATACACGTATACGAACACACAGACTTAATCTTTACCACCGGGAAGCAATCGATTGGGAATAAAAGAAGAAAGTGAAGAACCCTGATTAAGCCGCCTCTGCTCTTTTTCTTTCGACCGCCCCAAAACTAATTACAGTCTCTTAGATTACTCTGTTTTCTTTTCTTTTATTCCCCACGCAACTGCAGCGTGTACTACTAGTCTACTACACATGTACACCTCACTTATTTATAAACATAACAGATATATTATTTTTAAGAAAGTTTATTTTATATGTATAAAAACTCTTAACTAGCACATCTCGAATTAATACTATTTTTAATAATATATAAGAATTCAGGGATCCAAAATCTATTCACAGATTTAAAAATAAAATTTTACAAAAATTCTAAATACCCTGAATACACAATATTTGCAAAAAGAATATTTTCAAAGTCTTTCTCTACTTTCACGAATAGTACTCAAAATAAATTTTAAATTGCAAATTATTAAAATAATCATTTGCAAAAATTCAAATACTTTTGAATCCGACAAAATATAAAAATATCAAAACTAGAATATTTTGGTAGTTTTAATCCGACAAAACTTTTGGGCTCAAATCAAAATAATTATTGATTTTGAAATCAAAAGAAAATAAAATAATTCAAAACTATAAATCCACAGCTCACATCAAAAGTAAATAATTAAAATTGCACATAAACATTTAATCACATATTTAAATCTCACCAAATTTTCAAATAATACAATCATTCACATAATTGCAATAACTCATATAATTGTTTTTGAAAATCCAACAATCAGAATAAAATATAAAATTTTATTCCAGCTCTTTTCGAAAATTAATAACAATTAATAAATAATTGCAGAAAATTCTAAGTCGTCACAGACTTCCCCCCTTATAAGGATTCCGTCCTCGGAATCCGCGAAGAAAGAATGAGAGCATACTTTTTCTTGCAAGTCGCATCGTGATCTGTTTTTGTATACAAAATATTGAAGTGTACTGGCCGTATTAGCTCGTTCAAACTTGACTGGCATACCCTCAGAATTGATTGGCAAATAAGAATCATGAAATCTTATAATATCATATTTTAGACATCAAAGCAAATGTTAGCTATATCAGTTCGCAAAGCAAAACTGATTTTAAATAAGGAAATACTGAGAGATCAATATGATCAAGAGAACTTAATGTTGCGTATCTTAACAAAGATATTACTAAAGGTATTTAGCCTTCTTGTAATGCACAACACACAAGTGATGACGTCCCATCAAACTTCTATCACACAGACAGATAGTCCTTGTGTCCCCTATAAGTAGGGTTGTTCATCTCAGTTAGAGTAAAAAAAAATATGAGAGAAGTTCAGAAATCAACTAACAATGATTGTCTTTTGATGAATGAGACATTCTAGGTTCAGAAATGAATACATAGCAAAGGTACTAATTCCGATGAAAAGAATAATTGATAATGATATTGTAAGCAAAAGTATCATTCTATAACTCATGAGAGAGAAGATATAATTTCTAATAAAAATCTCTATGAAAAGATGTCAAAATCGATAGATTTCAAAAGTGCTAGGTTCGATGAAAAGAATAGTCAAAAAAAGATACAATAACCATAAGCATCATTTGATAACTTACGCAAAAGAGAAACTGATACTTCATCAAATACCTCTATGAAAGAGATATCAAAACAATTCACTAAGGCGAAAAATAATCAATATAATCAACGAATGAGGAAGGTATTACCAAGATTTTCACAGATGCCTTCTTGACTGATTCCTCTGGCTCGTTTCGATTCTAGCAGTTCTTCTCGATGTTCTAATATTCTGGCCGATTCGTACACGACTCCAAAGATTCCACCACCGCTATCTACTTTAGTAAAAAGTCCTATCCAGCTTGACACGATAAGAAGCCATCTTCAACTTTATACAATCAACATTGTAGAGCGTTGACGTTCTAGCCTACTCATAGCACTATATCTAGTATTTTAACACGAAATCTATATAAGCTCTCAAACCGAGAACTATATACCTTTCTTACTCTGACCCAACAATTCTCATACTTATTTTATATGTCTCTATAGAAACAATAGATGACCCTCGAACAAACACTCAAAAGTGGTAGAGATGACAAGGAACATTCTAGACTAGATAGGTTTCTCCACAAGTCTAGCTGGCAATGGTTAGTCAGAAAGTCAACATCAAGCTCTGAGAGATTGGCAACTAAAGGTGTACTAATGTTTCTCTTGAGATCCAAACTCACTAGCTCTAGATATGGAAACTAGGATATACCCAAAATGATTACTCAGAATCATTACTCCAAACTCAGTCTCAGTTCCATCAACAAAGACTATAACCAATAGTCTTGACTTACCTCTATATGAGGTTCCACTAAACAAAATCCTATCACACTCTACATTCTGATTTCAATAACTTATAACCTATAGCTCTGATACCAACTGTGACAGCCCTCAAATCCGGGGGTCTGGATTTGGTGCCACTAAAACAAAAACAATTGAAAACCTGTATTTGCGGAAGAAGGTAAAACAGATATTTGAAAATCTGGAAAATTTTAAAAGAGATTTAAATCAAATCACTTTGACCCCCTAAAAACAGGATCGCTAATAGGTTACAGCATTGAAATTAGAAACCAAAATCCTAAATCTTATTACAAACTTAAACTACATTATCATCTAAACTTCGATAAGAAGAATAACTGATAACCAAATAAATAAATCTATTTACAACTGGACTGAAATAAATCAATTCTAACCAGAACTACTCTTGTAAACATCTCCCTGGCAATCTCGTCTAGCATCAATCTTACGCGCAGCTTATACAGGTGACATCTCAATCCCTAGCTGAAAGGGTTAGAAATAATAGCAAGAGTGAGCGAAAATGCTCAGCAAGATAATAAGAAAGGCAAGAGCCACAAGATATAATTTCTTTTGAATGAAATCAGAGTATTTGAAATAAAGCAAACTTTTGAAGTAAATCATAACAGTTGTAACTCAAAGATTAGCACAGCAACAACAAGGAAGAATGAGCAACTAGAAGGCTCAACAATATATATATATATAATGCTTAAATGTAAAGCATTAATAAGTGCTATCCTTCTGGAAGTAAAGAGATAAGAAACAGTAGTATCCAATGGAAAACAAAAGCAATATTAGCTTAAGTAATCAAATCATAAATTTTGATTGAAACTTCCACTGACGGGTGTACTATCACAGCTGATCAGCACGTGTAATAGTACGGGATCACACTTCGTAGAAGCATGTCCTAATTCACAGGTACCAAATATAAGGCAACACATTGGTCTTTGGCAGCAAAGTATTATCATATTTCAATAATACCCAAATAGCCCTTCACTGGACCGCCGTCCCGGCCTCTTACGCAAAAAAAATGTTTTATTTTTCTTAGGGAGTTGAATCACTCAACTCTCTCGATCAACAAACTCGCCATTTCACATGGTCCGGAGTAATCATATCAACTGATGGCAACATAACTAAAATAGTTAGTTATTTGCTAATTATGAATTTCAACTCGGTACTGTTTGGAGTATATCTGGATAGCATAGTTTTCCACTATCTATCTTAGAAGTAATTCGAGAATTCTAGTAGAATGATTACTAGAATGTAGTGAATTCAATCATTGGAATGTATTGAATTCAATCATTATTTGAGTATCTGTATGGTATATGGAATATCGAACAACAGTTAAATTCCAAGCATATGATATTCTATGAATTGAAGTCCAGAATATAATAATTGCATTGGCAATAATTAAAGGTTGTGGAATAAAATCACTTGCTCTTAATAAATAACAGAAGAATAGAAATACTTGCCTTTGACAGAAACAGGTGACACACAGTCACCTACTCGAGATTCCTAGATTGGCCTCAATCGCTAATTCTGAAATGACTATAATCTATTGGACTATCTTACGGCACAATATCGCCTTATCAAAATATTTCTGACTTGCCTTGCCACGCTATTTGCTTGCTTCTGACAATCGTTGATGCACGCGTCTCGAGAGACTATATATCAAAGCAGTATAATATTTCAGTTGAAAGCAATCCAGAAAGTCGTCAATTCGCAGAATCAAAATTATATTACTACCCTTCGTAATATAATCATATAATATATACAAATAATATATACACATAGTATCAGACAGTTGAACAAGTAATCACCTTGGCACGTAACACATAATTTACATGCTTTGATATTTATATCAATATAAATATAATCTAGTAAATCATGTATATAATCTTATATATGATCATATACAAACAACTAATCACATTAAAACACAACCATGTATATTATCCAAATCTGAATTACAAGTCCACTTGTAATCCAATCACATAATCAGCTCGGAATCTCATCAAACTAATTAATAAAATACTATAATTTTGGACACCGTGTATTTTAAAATTGAGCAAACCTCAAATCAATAACACAGCAATCTCTGCACAAAATAGTCTACTTTATTCTGCTATTTCAATTAAATATACAATAAATCCTCATAGTAGAAAACTAATTCTTGAAATAAAAATAATTCCTCGAACTAGAGAATTAATCCTCAACATATCAATTTAATCCTCAAAGTGAAGTGGACTATCCCGGGGTCGCACTCTTCAAAAATCAACAACAAGATCTCCATTTCAATGCTCTATTTTCTAGTATTTTTCAAAATTCCATAACTAATCATCTTCACATGAAACCTTTTCCATTTTAACCTCTGACATAATATCTTGCTATCCTCAAAATTTCAGCTTAAACCAATTAGTATAGCTAGTTCAAATACTCGCTCAAAGATGGTACTCAAATTTATCTCAGCGAGTCAAAGCAGAATTTTTTTTATCATTGTCACAGCCACGCTCCAAAATTCACTGTAAATCGTAGGATTGTCATTTTGACATGAAACCACCTCTGGGATCTTCTATACTCAGTACACTATCATCTCTGAAAATTTCAAATCGAATTAAGGTGTTTAGCTAGGTGAAACATTGCTCCAAAGTCCAGTGTTTAGTAATTCCGTAGGTTATTGACAACCTATACTAAAACTGACATAAGTCCTAGCTCGTTACTCCGATTGATGCAAAATCAGCGGCCAAATAAACAAGGAATCATAAACTACAACTTCCATTCAATGGTCGATCACCCAATCAAAATAAAACTTCTCCGAAACAGTACTCCAAAAACAGAACAGCAAACTGAATTTAAAAGTTTATACCTTCTATCGTTGATATTGCAACCTCACACGACTATCCCCCACCTTTACTACAACTACCAGACCTGTAATTTGGCTTCCCCGACCCCTTTTGTCCTTAACTCCAGCTCATATACACAAACAACACCTACACCTGAATTCAAGACTTGATCCATCTCCCTTCCCTCATAAACTTCCGACCTCAAATCATCATAACCTTCATCCATCACCCAATCTTCGCTTCAGCCCTCTCTATAACCCCACGATCAGCGCTGCAACACAACAATATAATCACCGAACACAACACCAGCCACCAGCCCTCCTTTCTCCTTTAATCACCACACAATTCCCAGCCTTTCCCTGTTCATTTAACAACTACAAACACCAGCAGATTTCAACCCAATCAGAATCATAACCCTCACCAATCTCTCACTGTCACTGACTCTCTTTTTTGGACTAACTATCCCTGTTTCACTTTCAACTCAAACACATACTATCGCCTGTAATTTCACAAACCATTACTATAATCCATCGAGCCCAGCCCACCCACCATAATCGAATTCACCCAGCTTTCAACTCCGCTCTGCAGCCTCTGTAATCTCATCTCAACTACAACCAATCCCGGGGACTAACAAACCATCCACCACCACGTCTTTCTCCCCTCGTGCACCCTCTTCAGCCATCGACTCTCACCTCCGCCCGATGACTACAATTTCTGCCAAACCCACATCTCCGAATCTGGCAGCGTCGCCGCGACCCTGAAGCCACCTATCGCCGACTATAAAAACCTCGACACCACCTCCGATTCAATACAATCCAAACACCACCAGCCCCCATCTGTGGTTCACGCAACAACACAAACACACGCACAGACGTGTGTATATACACGTATACGAACACACAGACTTAATCTTTACCACCGGGAAGCAATCGATTGAGAATAAAAGAAGAAAGTGAAGAACCCTGATTAAGCCGCCTCTGCTCTTTTTCTTTCGACCGCCCCAAAACTAATTACAGTCTCTTAGATTACTCTGTTTTCTTTTCTTTTATTCCCCACGCAACTGCAGCGTGTACTACTAGTCTACTACACATGTACACCTCACTTATTTATAAACATAACAGATATATTATTTTTAAGAAAGTTTATTTTATATGTATAAAAACTCTTAACTAGCACATCTCGAATTAATACTATTTTTAATAATATATAAGAATTCAGGGATCCAAAATCTATTCACAGATTTAAAAATAAAATTTTACAAAAATTCTAAATACCCTGAATACACAATATTTGCAAAAAGAATATTTTCAAAGTCTTTCTCTACTTTCACGAATAGTACTCAAAATAAATTTTAAATTGCAAATTATTAAAATAATCATTTGCAAAAATTCAAATACTTTTGAATCCGACAAAATATAAAAATATCAAAACTAGAATATTTTGGTAGTTTTAATCCGACAAAACTTTTGGGCTCAAATCAAAATAATTATTGATTTTGAAATCAAAAGAAAATAAAATAATTCAAAACTATAAATCCACAGCTCACATCAAAAGTAAATAATTAAAATTGCACATAAACATTTAATCACATATTTAAATCTCACCAAATTTTCAAATAATACAATCATTCACATAATTGCAATAACTCATATAATTGTTTTTGAAAATCCAACAATCAGAATAAAATATAAAATTTTATTCCAGCTCTTTTCGAAAATTAATAACAATTAATAAATAATTGCAGAAAATTCTAAGTCGTCACAGACTTCCCCCCTTATAAGGATTCCGTCCTCGGAATCCGCGAAGAAAGAATGAGAGCATACTTTTTCTTGCAAGTCGCATCGTGATCTGTTTTTGTATACAAAATATTGAAGTGTACTGGCCGTATTAGCTCGTTCAAACTTGACTGGCATACCCTCAGAATTGATTGGCAAATAAGAATCATGAAATCTTATAATATCATATTTTAGACATCAAAGCAAATGTTAGCTATATCAGTTCGCAAAGCAAAACTGATTTTAAATAAGGAAATATTGAGAGATCAATATGATCAAGAGAACTTAATGTTGCGTATCTTAACAAAGATATTACTAAAGGTATTTAGCCTTCTTGTAATGCACAACACACAAGTGATGGCGTCCCATCAAACTTCTATCACACAGACAGATAGTCCTTGTGTCCCCTATAAGTAGGGTTGTTCATCTCAGTTAGAGTAAAAAAAAATATGAGAGAAGTTCAGAAATCAACTAACAATGATTGTCTTTTGATGAATGAGACATTCTAGGTTCAGAAATGAATACATAGCAAAGGTACTAATTCCGATGAAAAGAATAATTGATAATGATATTGTAAGCAAAAGTATCATTCTATAACTCATGAGAGAGAAGATATAATTTCTAATAAAAATCTCTATGAAAAGATGTCAAAATCGATAGATTTCAAAAGTGCTAGGTTCGATGAAAAGAATAGTCAAAAAAAGATACAATAACCATAAGCATCATTTGATAACTTACGCAAAAGAGAAACTGATACTTCATCAAATACCTCTATGAAAGAGATATCAAAACAATTCACTAAGGCGAAAAATAATCAATATAATCAACGAATGAGGAAGGTATTACCAAGATTTTCACAGATGCCTTCTTGACTGATTCCTCTGGCTCGTTTCGATTCTAGCAGTTCTTCTCGATGTTCTAATATTCTGGCCGATTCGTACACGACTCCAAAGATTCCACCACCGCTATCTACTTTAGTAAAAAGTCCTATCCAGCTTGACACGATAAGAAGCCATCTTCAACTTTATACAATCAACATTGTAGAGCGTTGACGTTCTAGCCTACTCATAGCACTATATCTAGTATTTTAACACGAAATCTATATAAGCTCTCAAACCGAGAACTATATACCTTTCTTACTCTGACCCAACAATTCTCATACTTATTTTATATGTCTCTATAGAAACAATAGATGACCCTCGAACAAACACTCAAAAGTGGTAGAGATGACAAGGAACATTCTAGACTAGATAGGTTTCTCCACAAGTCTAGCTGGCAATGGTTAGTCAGAAAGTCAACATCAAGCTCTGAGAGATTGGCAACTAAAGGTGTACTAATGTTTCTCTTGAGATCCAAACTCACTAGCTCTAGATATGGAAACTAGGATATACCCAAAATGATTACTCAGAATCATTACTCCAAACTCAGTCTCAGTTCCATCAACAAAGACTATAACCAATAGTCTTGACTTACCTCTATATGAGGTTCCACTAAACAAAATCCTATCACACTCTACATTCTGATTTCAATAACTTATAACCTATAGCTCTGATACCAACTGTGACAGCCCTCAAATCCGGGGGTCTGGATTTGGTGCCACTAAAACAAAAACAATTGAAAACCTGTATTTGCGGAAGAAGGTAAAACAGATATTTGAAAATCTGGAAAATTTTAAAAGAGATTTAAATCAAATCACTTTGACCCCCTAAAAACAGGATCGCTAATAGGTTACAGCATTGAAATTAGAAACCAAAATCCTAAATCTTATTACAAACTTAAACTACATTATCATCTAAACTTCGATAAGAAGAATAACTGATAACCAAATAAATAAATCTATTTACAACTGGACTGAAATAAATCAATTCTAACCAGAACTACTCTTGTAAACATCTCCCTGGCAATCTCGTCTAGCATCAATCTTACGCGCAGCTTATACAGGTGACATCTCAATCCCTAGCTGAAAGGGTTAGAAATAATAGCAAGAGTGAGCGAAAATGCTCAGCAAGATAATAAGAAAGGCAAGAGCCACAAGATATAATTTCTTTTGAATGAAATCAGAGTATTTGAAATAAAGCAAACTTTTGAAGTAAATCATAACAGTTGTAACTCAAAGATTAGCACAGCAACAACAAGGAAGAATGAGCAACTAGAAGGCTCAACAATATATATATATAAAATGCTTAAATGTAAAGCATTAATAAGTGCTATCCTTCTGGAAGTAAAGAGATAAGAAACAGTAGTATCCAATGGAAAACAAAAGCAATATTAGCTTAAGTAATCAAATCATAAATTTTGATTGAAACTTCCACTGACGGGTGTACTATCACAGCTGATCAGCACGTGTAATAGTACGGGATCACACTTCGTAGAAGCATGTCCTAATTCACAGGTACCAAATATAAGGCAACACATTGGCCTTTGGCAGCAAAGTATTATCATATTTCAATAATACCCAAATAGCCCTTCACTGGACCGCCGTCCCGGCCTCTTACGCAAAAAAAATGTTTTATTTTTCTTAGGGAGTTGAATCACTCAACTCTCTCGATCAACAAACTCGCCATTTCACATGGTCCGGAGTAATCATATCAACTGATGGCAACATAACTAAAATAGTTAGTTATTTGCTAATTATGAATTTCAACTCGGTACTGTTTGGAGTATATCTGGATAGCATAGTTTTCCACTATCTATCTTAGAAGTAATTCGAGAATTCTAGTAGAATGATTACTAGAATGTAGTGAATTCAATCATTGGAATGTATTGAATTCAATCATTATTTGAGTATCTGTATGGTATATGGAATATCGAACAACAGTTAAATTCCAAGCATATGATATTCTATGAATTGAAGTCCAGAATATAATAATTGCATTGGCAATAATTAAAGGTTGTGGAATAAAATCACTTGCTCTTAATAAATAACAGAAGAATAGAAATACTTGCCTTTGACAGAAACAGGTGACACACAGTCACCTACTCGAGATTCCTAGATTGGCCTCAATCGCTAATTCTGAAATGACTATAATCTATTGGACTATCTTACGGCACAATATCGCCTTATCAAAATATTTCTGACTTGCCTTGCCACGCTATTTGCTTGCTTCTGACAATCGTTGATGCACGCGTCTCGAGAGACTATATATCAAAGCAGTATAATATTTCAGTTGAAAGCAATCCAGAAAGTCGTCAATTCGCAGAATCAAAATTATATTACTACCCTTCGTAATATAATCATATAATATATACAAATAATATATACACATAGTATCAGACAGTTGAACAAGTAATCACCTTGGCACGTAACACATAATTTACATGCTTTGATATTTATATCAATATAAATATAATCTAGTAAATCATGTATATAATCTTATATATGATCATATACAAACAACTAATCACATTAAAACACAACCATGTATATTATCCAAATCTGAATTACAAGTCCACTTGTAATCCAATCACATAATCAGCTCGGAATCTCATCAAACTAATTAATAAAATACTATAATTTTGGACACCGTGTATTTTAAAATTGAGCAAACCTCAAATCAATAACACAGCAATCTCTGCACAAAATAGTCTACTTTATTCTGCTATTTCAATTAAATATACAATAAATCCTCATAGTAGAAAACTAATTCTTGAAATAAAAATAATTCCTCGAACTAGAGAATTAATCCTCAACATATCAATTTAATCCTCAAAGTGAAGTGGACTATCCCGGGGTCGCACTCTTCAAAAATCAACAACAAGATCTCCATTTCAATGCTCTATTTTCTAGTATTTTTCAAAATTCCATAACTAATCATCTTCACATGAAACCTTTTCCATTTTAACCTCTGACATAATATCTTGCTATCCTCAAAATTTCAGCTTAAACCAATTAGTATAGCTAGTTCAAATACTCGCTCAAAGATGGTACTCAAATTTATCTCAGCGAGTCAAAGCAGAATTTTTTTTATCATTGTCACAGCCACGCTCCAAAATTCACTGTAAATCGTAGGATTGTCATTTTGACATGAAACCACCTCTGGGATCTTCTATACTCAGTACACTATCATCTCTGAAAATTTCAAATCGAATTAAGGTGTTTAGCTAGGTGAAACATTGCTCCAAAGTCCAGTGTTTAGTAATTCCGTAGGTTATTGACAACCTATACTAAAACTGACATAACTCCTAGCTCGTTACTCCGATTGATGCAAAATCAGCGGCCAAATAAACTAGGAATCATAAACTACAACTTCCATTCAATGGTCGATCACCCAATCAAAATAAAACTTCTCCGAAACAGTACTCCAAAAATAGAACAGCAAACTGAATTTAAAAGTTTATACCTTCTATCGTTGATATTGCAACCTCACACGACTATCCCCCACCTTTACTACAACTACCAGACCTGTAATTTGGCTTCCCCGACCCCTTTTGTCCTTAACTCCAGCTCATATACACAAACAACACCTACACCTGAATTCAAGACTTGATCCATCTCCCTTCCCTCATAAACTTCCGACCTCAAATCATCATAACCTTCATCCATCACCCAATCTTCGCTTCAGCCCTCTCTATAACCCCACGATCAGCGCTGCAACACAACAATATAATCACCGAACACAACACCAGCCACCAGCCCTCCTTTCTCCTTTAATCACCACACAATTCCCAGCCTTTCCCTGTTCATTTAACAACTACAAACACCAGCAGATTTCAACCCAATCAGAATCATAACCCTCACCAATCTCTCACTGTCACTGACTCTCTTTTTGGACTAACTATCCCTGTTTCACTTTCAACTCAAACACATACTATCGCCTGTAATTTCACAAACCATTACTATAATCCATCGAGCCCAGCCCACCCACCATAATCGAATTCACCCAGCTTTCAACTCCGCTCTGCAGCCTCTGTAATCTCATCTCAACTACAACCAATCCCGGGGACTAACAAACCATCCACCACCACGTCTTTCTCCCCTCGTGCACCCTCTTCAGCCATCGACTCTCACCTCCGCCCGATGACTACAATTTCTGCCAAACCCACATCTCCGAATCTGGCAGCGTCGCCGCGACCCTGAAGCCACCTATCGCCGACTATAAAAACCTCGACACCACCTCCGATTCAATACAATCCAAACACCACCAGCCCCCATCTGTGGTTCACGCAACAACACAAACACACGCACAGACGTGTGTATATACACGTATACGAACACACAGACTTAATCTTTACCACCGGGAAGCAATCGATTGAGAATAAAAGAAGAAAGTGAAGAACCCTGATTAAGCCGCCTCTGCTCTTTTTCTTTCGACCGCCCCAAAACTAATTACAGTCTCTTAGATTACTCTGTTTTCTTTTCTTTTATTCCCCACGCAACTGCAGCGTGTACTACTAGTCTACTACACATGTACACCTCACTTATTTATAAACATAACAGATATATTATTTTTAAGAAAGTTTATTTTATATGTATAAAAACTCTTAACTAGCACATCTCGAATTAATACTATTTTTAATAATATATAAGAATTCAGGGATCCAAAATCTATTCACAGATTTAAAAATAAAATTTTACAAAAATTCTAAATACCCTGAATACACAATATTTGCAAAAAGAATATTTTCAAAGTCTTTCTCTACTTTCACGAATAGTACTCAAAATAAATTTTAAATTGCAAATTATTAAAATAATCATTTGCAAAAATTCAAATACTTTTGAATCCGACAAAATATAAAAATATCAAAACTAGAATATTTTGGTAGTTTTAATCCGACAAAACTTTTGGGCTCAAATCAAAATAATTATTGATTTTGAAATCAAAAGAAAATAAAATAATTCAAAACTATAAATCCACAGCTCACATCAAAAGTAAATAATTAAAATTGCACATAAACATTTAATCACATATTTAAATCTCACCAAATTTTCAAATAATACAATCATTCACATAATTGCAATAACTCATATAATTGTTTTTGAAAATCCAACAATCAGAATAAAATATAAAATTTTATTCCAGCTCTTTTCGAAAATTAATAACAATTAATAAATAATTGCAGAAAATTCTAAGTCGTCACAGACTTCCCCCCTTATAAGGATTCCGTCCTCGGAATCCGCGAAGAAAGAATGAGAGCATACTTTTTCTTGCAAGTCGCATCGTGATCTGTTTTTGTATACAAAATATTGAAGTGTACTGGCCGTATTAGCTCGTTCAAACTTGACTGGCATACCCTCAGAATTGATTGGCAAATAAGAATCATGAAATCTTATAATATCATATTTTAGACATCAAAGCAAATGTTAGCTATATCAGTTCGCAAAGCAAAACTGATTTTAAATAAGGAAATATTGAGAGATCAATATGATCAAGAGAACTTAATGTTGCGTATCTTAACAAAGATATTACTAAAGGTATTTAGCCTTCTTGTAATGCACAACACACAAGTGATGGCGTCCCATCAAACTTCTATCACACAGACAGATAGTCCTTGTGTCCCCTATAAGTAGGGTTGTTCATCTCAGTTAGAGTAAAAAAAAATATGAGAGAAGTTCAGAAATCAACTAACAATGATTGTCTTTTGATGAATGAGACATTCTAGGTTCAGAAATGAATACATAGCAAAGGTACTAATTCCGATGAAAAGAATAATTGATAATGATATTGTAAGCAAAAGTATCATTCTATAACTCATGAGAGAGAAGATATAATTTCTAATAAAAATCTCTATGAAAAGATGTCAAAATCGATAGATTTCAAAAGTGCTAGGTTCGATGAAAAGAATAGTCAAAAAAAGATACAATAACCATAAGCATCATTTGATAACTTACGCAAAAGAGAAACTGATACTTCATCAAATACCTCTATGAAAGAGATATCAAAACAATTCACTAAGGCGAAAAATAATCAATATAATCAACGAATGAGGAAGGTATTACCAAGATTTTCACAGATGCCTTCTTGACTGATTCCTCTGGCTCGTTTCGATTCAAGCAGTTCTTCTCGATGTTCTAATATTCTGGCCGATTCGTACACGACTCCAAAGATTCCACCACCGCTATCTACTTTAGTAAAAAGTCCTATCCAGCTTGACACGATAAGAAGCCATCTTCAACTTTATACAATCAACATTGTAGAGCGTTGACGTTCTAGCCTACTCATAGCACTATATCTAGTATTTTAACACGAAATCTATATAAGCTCTCAAACCGAGAACTATATACCTTTCTTACTCTGACCCAACAATTCTCATACTTATTTTATATGTCTCTATAGAAACAATAGATGACCCTCGAACAAACACTCAAAAGTGGTAGAGATGACAAGGAACATTCTAGACTAGATAGGTTTCTCCACAAGTCTAGCTGGCAATGGTTAGTCAGAAAGTCAACATCAAGCTCTGAGAGATTGGCAACTAAAGGTGTACTAATGTTTCTCTTGAGATCCAAACTCACTAGCTCTAGATATGGAAACTAGGATATACCCAAAATGATTACTCAGAATCATTACTCCAAACTCAGTCTCAGTTCCATCAACAAAGACTATAACCAATAGTCTTGACTTACCTCTATATGAGGTTCCACTAAACAAAATCCTATCACACTCTACATTCTGATTTCAATAACTTATAACCTATAGCTCTGATACCAACTGTGACAGCCCTCAAATCCGGGGGTCTGGATTTGGTGCCACTAAAACAAAAACAATTGAAAACCTGTATTTGCGGAAGAAGGTAAAACAGATATTTGAAAATCTGGAAAATTTTAAAAGAGATTTAAATCAAATCACTTTGACCCCCTAAAAACAGGATCGCTAATAGGTTACAGCATTGAAATTAGAAACCAAAATCCTAAATCTTATTACAAACTTAAACTACATTATCATCTAAACTTCGATAAGAAGAATAACTGATAACCAAATAAATAAATCTATTTACAACTGGACTGAAATAAATCAATTCTAACCAGAACTACTCTTGTAAACATCTCCCTGGCAATCTCGTCTAGCATCAATCTTACGCGCAGCTTATACAGGTGACATCTCAATCCCTAGCTGAAAGGGTTAGAAATAATAGCAAGAGTGAGCGAAAATGCTCAGCAAGATAATAAGAAAGGCAAGAGCCACAAGATATAATTTCTTTTGAATGAAATCAGAGTATTTGAAATAAAGCAAACTTTTGAAGTAAATCATAACAGTTGTAACTCAAAGATTAGCACAGCAACAACAAGGAAGAATGAGCAACTAGAAGGCTCAACAATATATATATATAAAATGCTTAAATGTAAAGCATTAATAAGTGCTATCCTTCTGGAAGTAAAGAGATAAGAAACAGTAGTATCCAATGGAAAACAAAAGCAATATTAGCTTAAGTAATCAAATCATAAATTTTGATTGAAACTTCCACTGACGGGTGTACTATCACAGCTGATCAGCACGTGTAATAGTACGGGATCACACTTCGTAGAAGCATGTCCTAATTCACAGGTACCAAATATAAGGCAACACATTGGCCTTTGGCAGCAAAGTATTATCATATTTCAATAATACCCAAATAGCCCTTCACTGGACCGCCGTCCCGGCCTCTTACGCAAAAAAATGTTTTATTTTTCTTAGGGAGTTGAATCACTCAACTCTCTCGATCAACAAACTCGCCATTTCACATGGTCCGGAGTAATCATATCAACTGATGGCAACATAACTAAAATAGTTAGTTATTTGCTAATTATGAATTTCAACTCGGTACTGTTTGGAGTATATCTGGATAGCATAGTTTTCCACTATCTATCTTAGAAGTAATTCGAGAATTCTAGTAGAATGATTACTAGAATGTAGTGAATTCAATCATTGGAATGTATTGAATTCAATCATTATTTGAGTATCTGTATGGTATATGGAATATCGAACAACAGTTAAATTCCAAGCATATGATATTCTATGAATTGAAGTCCAGAATATAATAATTGCATTGGCAATAATTAAAGGTTGTGGAATAAAATCACTTGCTCTTAATAAATAACAGAAGAATAGAAATACTTGCCTTTGACAGAAACAGGTGACACACAGTCACCTACTCGAGATTCCTAGATTGGCCTCAATCGCTAATTCTGAAATGACTATAATCTATTGGACTATCTTACGGCACAATATCGCCTTATCAAAATATTTCTGACTTGCCTTGCCACGCTATTTGCTTGCTTCTGACAATCGTTGATGCACGCGTCTCGAGAGACTATATATCAAAGCAGTATAATATTTCAGTTGAAAGCAATCCAGAAAGTCGTCAATTCGCAGAATCAAAATTATATTACTACCCTTCGTAATATAATCATATAATATATACAAATAATATATACACATAGTATCAGACAGTTGAACAAGTAATCACCTTGGCACGTAACACATAATTTACATGCTTTGATATTTATATCAATATAAATATAATCTAGTAAATCATGTATATAATCTTATATATGATCATATACAAACAACTAATCACATTAAAACACAACCATGTATATTATCCAAATCTGAATTACAAGTCCACTTGTAATCCAATCACATAATCAGCTCGGAATCTCATCAAACTAATTAATAAAATACTATAATTTTGGACACCGTGTATTTTAAAATTGAGCAAACCTCAAATCAATAACACAGCAATCTCTGCACAAAATAGTCTACTTTATTCTGCTATTTCAATTAAATATACAATAAATCCTCATAGTAGAAAACTAATTCTTGAAATAAAAATAATTCCTCGAACTAGAGAATTAATCCTCAACATATCAATTTAATCCTCAAAGTGAAGTGGACTATCCCGGGGTCGCACTCTTCAAAAATCAACAACAAGATCTCCATTTCAATGCTCTATTTTCTAGTATTTTTCAAAATTCCATAACTAATCATCTTCACATGAAACCTTTTCCATTTTAACCTCTGACATAATATCTTGCTATCCTCAAAATTTCAGCTTAAACCAATTAGTATAGCTAGTTCAAATACTCGCTCAAAGATGGTACTCAAATTTATCTCAGCGAGTCAAAGCAGAATTTTTTTTATCATTGTCACAGCCACGCTCCAAAATTCACTGTAAATCGTAGGATTGTCATTTTGACATGAAACCACCTCTGGGATCTTCTATACTCAGTACACTATCATCTCTGAAAATTTCAAATCGAATTAAGGTGTTTAGCTAGGTGAAACATTGCTCCAAAGTTCAGTGTTTAGTAATTCCGTAGGTTATTGACAACCTATACTAAAACTGACATAACTCCTAGCTCGTTACTCCGATTGATGCAAAATCAGCGGCCAAATAAACTAGGAATCATAAACTACAACTTCCATTCAATGGTCGATCACCCAATCAAAATAAAACTTCTCCGAAACAGTACTCCAAAAACAGAACAGCAAACTGAATTTAAAAGTTTATACCTTCTATCGTTGATATTGCAACCTCACACGACTATCCCCCACCTTTACTACAACTACCAGACCTGTAATTTGGCTTCCCCGACCCCTTTTGTCCTTAACTCCAGCTCATATACACAAACAACACCTACACCTGAATTCAAGACTTGATCCATCTCCCTTCCCTCATAAACTTCCGACCTCAAATCATCATAACCTTCATCCATCACCCAATCTTCGCTTCAGCCCTCTCTATAACCCCACGATCAGCGCTGCAACACAACAATATAATCATCGAACACAACACCAGCCACCAGCCCTCCTTTCTCCTTTAATCACCACACAATTCCCAGCCTTTCCCTGTTCATTTAACAACTACAAACACCAGCAGATTTCAACCCAATCAGAATCATAACCCTCACCAATCTCTCACTGTCACTGACTCTCTTTTTTGGACTAACTATCCCTGTTTCACTTTCAACTCAAACACATACTATCGCCTGTAATTTCACAAACCATTACTATAATCCATCGAGCCCAGCCCACCCACCATAATCGAATTCACCCAGCTTTCAACTCCGCTCTGCAGCCTCTGTAATCTCATCTCAACTACAACCAATCCCGGGGACTAACAAACCATCCACCACCACGTCTTTCTCCCCTCGTGCACCCTCTTCAGCCATCGACTCTCACCTCCGCCCGATGACTACAATTTCTGCCAAACCCACATCTCCGAATCTGGCAGCGTCGCCGCGACCCTGAAGCCACCTATCGCCGACTATAAAAACCTCGACACCACCTCCGATTCAATACAATCCAAACACCACCAGCCCCCATCTGTGGTTCACGCAACAACACAAACACACGCACAGACGTGTGTATATACACGTATACGAACACACAGACTTAATCTTTACCACCGGGAAGCAATCGATTGAGAATAAAAGAAGAAAGTGAAGAACCCTGATTAAGCCGCCTCTGCTCTTTTTCTTTCGACCGCCCCAAAACTAATTACAGTCTCTTAGATTACTCTGTTTTCTTTTCTTTTATTCCCCACGCAACTGCAGCGTGTACTACTAGTCTACTACACATGTACACCTCACTTATTTATAAACATAACAGATATATTATTTTTAAGAAAGTTTATTTTATATGTATAAAAACTCTTAACTAGCACATCTCGAATTAATACTATTTTTAATAATATATAAGAATTCAGGGATCCAAAATCTATTCACAGATTTAAAAATAAAATTTTACAAAAATTCTAAATACCCTGAATACACAATATTTGCAAAAAGAATATTTTCAAAGTCTTTCTCTACTTTCACGAATAGTACTCAAAATAAATTGCAAATTGCAAATTATTATAATAATCATTTGCAAAAATTCAAATACTTTTGAATCCGACAAAATATAAAAATATCAAAACTAGAATATTTTGGTAGTTTTAATCCGACAAAACTTTTGGGCTCAAACCAAAATAATTATTGATTTTGAAATCAAAAGAAAATAAAATAATTCAAAACTATAAATCCACAGCTCACATCAAAAGTAAATAATTAAAATTGCACATAAACATTTAATCACATATTTAAATCTCACCAAATTTTCAAATAATACAATCATTCACATAATTGCAATAACTCATATAATTGTTTTTGAAAATCCAACAATTAGAATAAAATATAAAATTTTATTCCAGCTCTTTTCGAAAATTAATAACAATTAATAAATAATTGCAGAAAATTCTAAGTCGTCACACTTGTAGCTTCATTATTGACTAGATTGAAGTTGGAAACAACTTATAACTTCATTCCAGACTCGTTTGAATTTTAAAACAACTTATAGCTTCATTTTCGGTTGTTTGAAATTGGAATCAACTTGTAGTTTCATTCTTGACTCGTTTGAGCCCGAAAACAACTTGTAGCTTCATTATTGACTAGATTGAAGTTGTAAACAACTTGGAGCTTCATTCCAGACTCGTTTGAAGTTGAAAACAACTTGTAGCTTCATTTTCGGTTGTTTGAAATTGGAATTAATTTGTAGTTTCATTCTTGGCCGGTTGAGCTCGGAAACAACTTGTAGCTTCATTATTGACTAGATTGAAGTTGTGTTTCTTGTAACTTCATTCCAGACTCGTATGAAGTTGAAAACAACATGTAGCTTCATTTTCGGTTGTTTGAAATTGGAATCAACTTGTAGTTTCATTCTTGACTGGTTTGAGCCCGGAAACAACTTAGATTGAAGTTGTAAACAACTTGGAGCTTCATTCCAGACTCGTTTGAAGTTGAAAACAACTTGTAGCTTCATTTTCGGTTGTTTGAAATTGGAATTAATTTGTAGTTTCATTTTTGGCTCGTTTGAGCCCGGAAACAACTTGTAGCTTCATTATTGACTAGATTGAAATTGTAAACAACTTGTAGCTTCATTCCAGACACGTTTGAAGTTGAAAACAACTTGTAGCTTCATTTTCGGTTGTTTGAAATTGGAATTAATTTGTAGTTTCATTCTTGACTCGTTTGAGCCCGGAAACAACTTGTAGCTTCATTATTGTCTAGATTGAAGTTGTGTTTCTTGTAGCTTCATTCCAGACTCGTTTGAAGTTGAAAACAACATGTAGCTTCATTTTGGGTTGTTTGAAATTGGAATCAACTTGTAGTTTCATTTTTCGCTCGTTTGAGCCCGGAAACAACTTAGATTGATGTTAGAAACAACTTGTAGCTTCATTCCAGACCCGTTTGAAGTTGAAAACAACTTGTAGCTTCATTCTCGGTTGTTTGAAATTGGAATCAACTTGTAGTTTCATTCTTGGCTCGTTTGAGCCCGGAAACAACTTGTAGCTTCATTATTGACTACATTGAAGTTGGAAACAACTTGTAGCTTCATTCCAGACCCGTTTTGTAACGCTTGTAATATTTGACTAATATATATATTACAGTATTTCATTTTGGTGATATATTAAATTTCGTGTTTTAATTGCCAAACTATGTGAATTTGACTCGTTTATCGTTACATGACTTTCGTATGTCGTTATAATGTACTTATATGACTTTTGACGAATAATTCTCGCTACGCGATTAAATAATATTACTAGTTGCGACGGTTTTGACTTTGTATTAATAAATGTGATCGTTGCCGTTACCCGATTAAATAATAGTTGAGATATATGCGATTTAGTGATATTTGATAAATTGCGAGTAGCCGATAAACTTTAACTTGTAAAATAGCGTTTCATTGTATATATTCTTCTCGAGATTTTACGTGTATTATATTCGTGTTTTATATTTATGTGAAATGTGACTATTAGAGCTCTACTTGTAATATTTCTTTTAAAATTCATTTCTTGTCCAAAATTTGAGAAAACTATTTTATTAAACTTCTAAAATCTCATATTATTTGTGATATTAATTTCATGATTTATCGATTTGTACTTTATTTACTAAAACTCATTCTTTTAATATCTTTTTAATCACACTTTTATTAATTATCAAATGTCTACATTACCCTTGCATGCATTTTCCACCAACACTTGAAGAGAGGACAAGCTAGTCATTTCTACATTCCACTACCACTAGTTGGTCAAGTCAAAACACAAGAGAACAAAATATTACATACTTCCACACTTCACTCATTCATACACACCAACTAAAATCAAACCCACTTCTCTCATCTCTCTCTTCTCTCTCCCTCACCTCTCCTCTCGGCTCTCTCTCTCTAAACCCTCCTCCATTGCCGATTTCTTCATCTTCTTCAAGGATCAAGCTTGTCTTGCCAAGATCTTCATCACCCACACTTGTATCTTCTCTCTCAAGGTTAGACTTAGCTTGCATGTGTCATTTGGAACCGGAATGGGGCTTTAGTTCTTATGGACTTAGAGTCACCATTTCAGGGGTTCCTAGATGATGAGCTTGATGTGATTTTGGTGGAGGTTATACCTCCATTTAGCCGAAATACACTTGCTTCATCACCTTCGGCAATGACCCTCAAGGGAGCCGAAGGAAATGGGTTGTTTTCATGCCTTAAAATTCGAAATGGTGTGATGTTTTGATATGGTTTCAAGAAGTTTTGATCCTTTACAATGTGTTTTACAAAGTTTTAGACCTTGCATGTTATGATTTATACAAGAACCATGTGAAACTAGTGATCTTAGGCCATGATATTCGAATGGGTGTTATATGTGATGATTTGGAGCTTTTAACTTGGTTTTTGATCAATGCATGTTTCGGTTTTTGCCATAAAATGATAATGTAGATGGTGTCTTGATGTATTATGTTTAGTTTTGATGATTAATAAACTTGTATGTATGTGCATTGGCTTGGAAAGTGCTTAAAAACTGCTCCTGAAATTCTGCTCTGTTTTTGCTCTACAAATGCCTCGGTTTTATGCTTATATGAGGTTGGATTTTGTGATATCTTGCTTGGAGTAGCTAGTCAGTAGGTATATGTATATTGTAGGGTAGTATTTGTGGCTTGGTTTGTTGGTATATGGAGTTTTGGAGGGTGTTAAGGTGGAAGGAGTCACACACACACCATGGCAGATTTTTACACCTTAGAAAACTAGTGAAATGGAGGTGTCATGCTTAGGCCCTCATAGGCCCAAGTCTCCTGGAGTTAGGACTTGATGTATACAAGTCTCCAGTAGCTTTAGAAGTCATAAAAACCATCATTTACATAGATGCACACACACATTTCAGAGTACACCCCAGAACAGGGCACAATTGTGTCATTTGCACTTTTGAGTGTTAAAAACCTTGTCAATGATGAGGACCTCATGGGGCCTTGATTTAGTTGAGCTCAGGGAAGTATTAGGAAGCTATTTGAGTCATTGGATTGGTGTAGTGAGTGAGATTAGTGAGTCTCAAGTTGGTAAGTTCATGGCAGTCCCCACAGCAGGGCAGGGTGCTCTGTGCCAACTTTGTTTAGAGGCCCAAGGAGGCCTGAGCAAGGCCTTAGTGTCATTACAAGTGCACAACTTAGATTTAAGTCTTAAGTATCCAGTAGAGTCACAATTTCACCAAGGCACATAGTGGAAACACTTGTTTTTGCCAAAACCCCCAAGAGGTGCCAAACTGCCAAGGCAGAATGGTCACTTTGGTACACTAGTTTTTAAGGACCTATATAGGCAAAGCCTTTGAGTCACACCACTTCATAATATTAGTTTAAGATTGTGTCAACCTTTAGAAATTGGTTTGGAGTCAATACCCTAAGTGGAGATGCCTCATTTCCACTAAAGAACACAAGTGTCACATATGGAGTCACATTCTAGTACCAACTTAGGGTGCATTGCATTTTAGTGTGTCATCAGTGAGGCCTTGACCTCATATTGAGTCCATGAGTTAGTTTTAAGTCATATTAGAGAGTGCAAGTTAGTTTAAGTCAATTCACTTAGTGTAGATGCATTCTTTTACCAAGGCACACAAGTGTCGCCAAGGTAAGCATACTAGTGAGTCACTTAGGTTGCACTTCACTTGTAAGTCTTGGGTAGTGGGGCACAAGTGTGCCTTACTATTAATTTGTTAATTTGAGGTCAGTAGAGTATAGTTAGGAGGTATTGGTCTTAGACCTTATGTGCTACTTGATTAAATGCTTAATTGACTTAGGAATAATTAGAGATTATTAAGTAATATAAGTTAAGTAACTAAGTGCCATGCTTTATTTGTTATGTGCATTACTTGATGATTATGTTACTTGTTTTAATTAAGTTTAAGTTTATATTTTATATATATGTATATACATTTATACGCGAAAGGGTAGTTAGTGACGAGGATACTATTAATTATAGGTGCAAGTAGGAGGCCAGGCAAGGAACCCCTAGAAGCATCTATACAGGAGTTTAGTAAGCTTTATCCAGGCAAGTGAAACTCTTCCTTTATACTTGCTTTATGATTGTATACCTGTGAACGTTGAATTACTGTTTACTTAGGACTGAATTACCTTGTCACCTCTCATGATCATCACTTTGGATTCCAATAATACCCTTAACACTTGAATTACCTTTCTCATGTAATATCACCTTACAACCACATGATTATACTCCAATAGTCCTTGATGAATAATGAGAACTTGATACCCCACATTAACCTGAATTATCTCATTTGGAACCCCGATCTTAATAACATCCTTTACTTTTGAAAGATCGCTTGTATTTTGAAAACACCCTTGCTTATAACTTGTCTTTGATCAAGACCTTTTTTTTTTTGAAAATGATTTGATTTGAAATGACCTTAAAAGGAATTGGATAATAATTTATTAAGACTGAGGCGCCAGTCTATTATTGCAGCATCAGTAGCGGGGAGCCTGATGTCTGTTTATGGCCAATGTGTGCCGAGGATCCTCCCTGGTTGAATCACTTTATGTGGTTCGGAGCTTGGTGTGGGCTGATCACCCCTCAATGCTCGTAGCGCTGTGTGTTTCCAATTCCAATAAATTGATATCCCACATTACACCTTTACTTGTGTTTATACCTTGTGATATCTGTTGATGCTTTTGCACTTATTATCTTGCATAT
This sequence comes from Daucus carota subsp. sativus, assembly GCF_001625215.2. Lineage (NCBI taxonomy): Eukaryota > Viridiplantae > Streptophyta > Magnoliopsida > Apiales > Apiaceae > Daucus > Daucus carota. The sequence continues at coordinate 25,587,462 of NC_030383.2, forward strand.
TGTGAACTGTTATATATACTGTTTTCACTTGCTGAGCGTTATGCTCATATATATTGTTGTTGTTATAACCCTTCAGTGAAACCCGAGAATGGCCCGTTTCAAGCAGACCGCACGTAAATCCACCTCAGGCAATGGGATTGCTTACCGCCGTATGATGGAGCAGGTTGGGAACTCGTAGTTCCCTAGTTAATTTCTTCTAATCTTTTGGGATTTAAAACTTGTAGTAATGACTTAGACTTAAGTTGGATTTCGATTTGGTTGTAATAACTTTAGATGTTGTTCATACTCATTCCTGGTGATCCGGGGATTGTGGATTTAGATTTTAGTTCTAATATTTCATAACTCTATAATTCTAGTTTATTTATCGTTTATGCATGCTTTAGTCGGTTAATTATGTTGGGTCCGTCACAGTTGGTATCAGAGCGACAGGTTTGAGTCACTGAACAACATAGGATAAATGAATATAAGATAGGATTTAGAGGTTAAGATGAACTTAGATCATGTGGGATTTGGGGCGTTAGAATCTTTTAAGTTTTCTCACCCTTTTTACTATAACCGCGTATATATATATATAACTGTTGGCAGGCATCGTCATCTTCTAGTCCCGGATTCCCGGCTACTGTTCCGTTCCCGCTTTACGAGCAGATGGTTAGGCTTACTGACCGACTCGAGGGCCAGAACACGATTCTCCAGCACCGGATTGACCAGCTGTACCGTGAGGACTTTGATGATGAAGGCAACCGTCCCCGTTTGATTGCTAGGGTCGAGGAGATCATTCGTATGGCCGAGGACCGTTTGGCAGCTATTCCACCCTACCGCGAGCGTGAGAGCCGTATCACTTTGACCGCCATTACTGACGAGCTCCGCCGTGTGATTAGCAGTCTCCGTGAGCCAGTTGCCAGTCCATTAGCTTCACCAGCATCATCACCATTCCCCTAGACTATTCCTTAGTCTATTTTATTCTGTTATCATGATTATCCGTACTTTGACTTTCCATTCCGTACTTGTACCCCCGGATTGTTTCGGGAAGACTTTTATTTGCACTTTATTTCCGTTCGTACTGTTCCGTACTTATCATTTGAACTAATGTTTAATCTCGCACTTTGACTATTCATCTCATTTTGTCATTACACGTGTACCATGCTTAGATAGAAATTGCCATGTTAAACCTTTAGAACTTGATCATGTTTAAAATTTTCCAATATACCATGATATGACTTTGACCGAATAATTGTACCTTTGCAATATGATACCTTAGACTCCAATAATACACACACATACCATGATGCCATAATAATAACCATAAACCGTTACCATGTGAATAACTCTTGAATAATACCTTTGTACCCAATATTCCCTTTGATATAACTTGTGTGCATATATTGAACTGTGAATAAGCTTTTCTTGTCTACATTCAGAATCATGCCTCCTCGAAGAACCCGCAACACCACCAATGAAAATACCGAAGAACCACCACCAACCTTGGCTCAACTTATGCAACTTCTTCACCAACAATCTGTTACCCTTGCTCAACAACAACAATTACTTCAACAACAACTCCAGCAACAACAACAAGCACCACCACCACCTACTACTTTCAAATCCTTCCAAGCTGTGACACCACCCGAGTTCCGAGGAACTCAAGACCCTGTTGAAGCTCAGTCCTGGCTAAAGGAGATGGAGAAGGCTTTCACCTTGGCTGTTGTAACCGATGATAAGAAGGTTGAGTATGCGTCATATTTTCTGAAAGACGAAGCAAACTACTGGTGGGAGTCAGCCCGTGCTTTAGAAGAAGGTGAGGTTATTGCTTGGGATAGATTCAAGAGGATATTTCTAGACAAGTACTTTCCAAGGTATTTGCAAACTCAGATGGAGTTAAAGTTCTTTGAATTGAAGCAAGAGGGAATGACTGTTGGGGAATATGAGAAGAAATTTACAGAATTAGCAAGGTTCGTGGGAGATTATGTGGACACGGACGAGAAAAGAGCGAAGAGATTTCAACAAGGATTGAAGCCTTGGCTACGAAGCAGAGTGGCTGCTTTTGAATTGGCCACATATGCTGAAGTGGTCCAGAAGGCAATGGTGATTGAAGGAGAAAGTGATCAGAACCAGAAGGAGAAGGATAACAAGAAGAGAAAGTTTGTGAGTAAAGGTGAAGGTTCGGCTCAGGGGAGCCAAAGTGGAAAGAATTTCAAGAAGTTTGGAGTTCAGAATCAAGGAGGTCCCCGAGGATTCAAGAAAGGAGAAAATAGGAATGTGAAGAAGATTCAAGGACCGAGTGGTCAAAGGAGTCAACAAGCAAATTCAGAATGCAAGTTCTGCAACAAGAAACACACGGGAAGTTGTAATAAGGCTGATATTGTCTGTTTCAAGTGCAACTCGAAGGGTCATTATGCGAACGAGTGCCAGAATTCGAAGCCGTCTGTTACCTGTTTCAAGTGTGGAAAGACCGGTCACATGTCAAGAGATTGTAAAGCTCCTGGAACTAACAAGTTAATGCAATTGGCAGCTACCCCTTACAATCAAGGAATGACGTCTTCTGCTCTGATTCTGCAACTACCTTCTACTCAAGTTTTTGAGTCTGCAACTCCTGTTTTCCATCCCTCTTATCCGGCTCAAGCAAGGACATTCAACATGAATATCAAAGATGCTGTTCAGAGTTCTGAGGTTGTGGCAGGTACGCTTTCTGTCAACAACAACCATGCTAAAGTGCTATTTGATTCTGGAGCTACTAGATCTTTCATATCTGAATCTTTTGTTGGCAAGTTGAATTGTGCAATTGAACCGTTAGTTGAACCCTTATCTATCATTGTTGCTAATCAAGAACAAGTATCTGTTAGAAGTATTTGCCCCCGATGTACTATAGAGATTTCTGGCTTTAATTTTCCTGCTTCCCTTATACCTTTTCGATTAGGAGAGTTTGATGTTATATTAGGTATGGATTGGTTAGCAGAAAATGGTGCTCAAATAGACTATAAGAAGAAGAAGATAATCCTTAAGTCTCCACAAGGCAAGAAAGTAGAATTCAAAGGGCATAAACAAACCAAGACATTTTTGACGATAATTGAAGCTAAGAAGTTGTTAAGACAAGGTTGTGAAGGTTATTTGGCTCATGTGATTGATAGATCTAAAGAGACGCCAAATATAGAAAGCATTCCGATAGTTAATAAATTTCTGGATGTATTTCCTGACGATCTTCCTGGATTGCCTCCCGACCGTCAAATTGAGTTTTCTATTGACTTAGCACCCGGCACGGAACCAGTTTCAAAGCAACCGTATCGAATGGCGCCGGCAGAAATGAAGGAGTTGGCCAAGCAATTGCAAGAGTTGTTAGACAAAGGAGTTATAAGGCCGAGTGTATCCCCGTGGGGAGCTCCAGTTCTTTTTGTGAAGAAAAAGGACGGAAGCATGAGATTATGCATCGACTATAGAGAATTGAACAAGTTGACAATCAAGAATAGGTATTCTTTGCCTCGAATCGACGACTTATTTGATCAACTCAAAGGAGCAACTTACTTTTCGAAGATTGACTTGCGTTCGGGATATCATCAATTGAAGATTAAACCGGAAGACATTCCAAAGACCGCTTTCAGAACTCGGTATGGGCATTACGAGTTTCTAGTTATGGCATTTGGATTGACAAACGCACCAGCCGCCTTCATGGATTTGATGAACCGTGTATTCAAGAAGTATTTAGACAAGTTCGTCATTGTATTCATCGACGATATTCTCATATACTCGAAATCTGAAGAGGAACATGCTGAACATCTGAGGATAGCTTTGGAAACATTAAGAAAGGAGAAGTTGTATGCAAAGTTCTCAAAATGTGAATTTTGGCTACGAGAAGTGCAGTTTTTAGGACATATTGTTGGAAGTGAAGGTATTCGAGTGGATCCAGCAAAGATAGAAGCTGTGATGAATTGGGAAAGGCCGAAGACCCCAACTGAAGTTAGAAGTTTCATGGGATTGGCCGGATATTATCGAAGGTTTGTGAAGGATTTTTCGAAGATTGCAGTACCGTTGACAAGATTGACTCGGAAGAATGAGAAGTTTGAATGGACCGATAAATGTGAAAAGAGCTTTCAAGAGTTGAAACAGAAGTTAGTCACCGCTCCAGTTCTAGCTTTGCCAGATGATCAAGGAGATTTTGTTATCTACAGTGATGCGTCATACAAAGGATTAGGTTGTGTCTTAATGCAACACGGGAAAGTGATAGCCTACGCGTCAAGACAACTCAAGCCACACGAACAAAGATATCCGACTCATGACTTGGAATTGGCAGCAATTGTGTTTGCTTTAAAGCTTTGGAGACACTATCTTTATGGCGAGAAGTGTGAAATATTCACGGATCACAAAAGCTTGAAGTACATTTTCACGCAAAAAGAGTTGAACATGAGGCAGCGAAGATGGTTGGAATTGATTAAAGACTACGACTGCACGATTAACTATCATCCCAGAAAGGCGAACGTAGTAGCAGATGCGTTAAGTCGCAAAGAAAGGTTAAATATGTTGACCATGGCTCAAGAACTATCACAGGAATTTGAGAAGATGGGAATTGAAATTCGAGCTCGTAGTGCACCTACAGAAATGATTTGTACCATGACTTTTCAGCCTGAATTGATGGAAAAGATAAAGAAGTGCCAAGAAGAAGTGATGAATGAGAAAATGAATGAGTTAACCGGAGAAGAGATCTGCACACAGAAAGACAACCAAGGAATCTTGAGGTTTTCATCAAGAATTTGGATACCAAACGTGGAGGAATTAAAGAATGAAATCTTGAAGGATGCTCACAATTCAGAGTTTTCTATTCACCCCGGAAGCACAAAAATGTACCAAGATTTGAAGCAAAACTTTTGGTGGACAGACATGAAGAAGGAAATTGCTCAATGGATCAGTAAATGCTACACTTGTCAAAGAGTAAAAGCTGAACATCAGAAGCCAAGTGGATTGATACAGCCGTTAGAGATACCAGAATGGAAGTGGGAGCACATTGCAATGGGCTTTATAGTTGGATTGCCAAGGACGAAATCTAATCATGATGCTATTTGGGTAATCATTGATCGATTGACCAAGTCGGCTCATTTTCTGCCAATCAACGAGAGATTCTCAATGGACAAGCTAATTCACATGTATTTGAAAGAGATTGTTACTCGTCATGGAGTTCCAGTATCTATTGTGTCAGATCGAGACCCTCGTTTTAACTCGAGATTTTGGAAGCAATTTCAAGAACATTTGGGAACCCGACTCAAGATGAGTACTGCCTATCATCCACAAACGGACGGACAAAGCGAGCGTACAATTCAAACTATCGAAGACATGTTGAGGTCTTGTGCTTTAGACTTCAAAGGAAATTGGGACGAGCATTTGCCTTTGGTTGAGTTTTCGTATAATAACAGTTATCATGCTAGCATTGGAATGCCCCCGTACGAAGCTCTTTATGGAAGGAAGTGTAGATCTCCGATATATTGGGATGAAGTTGGAGAAAGGAAAGTAATTGGTCCAGAATTGATCCAGCAAACAAAAGAAGCAGTAGATGTGATTCGAAGCAGATTGATTGCAGCTCAAGATAGACAACGAAAGTATGCTAACCCGCACAGAAAAGATGTTGAGTTTGAAGTTGGAGAAGCCGTTTTGCTAAAAGTGTCACCAAGGAAAGGAATAGCAAGATTCGGAAAGAAAAGGAAATTGAGTCCAAGATTTATTGGTCCTTTTGAGATTTTAAGCAGAATTGGGAAAGTGGCGTACGAACTAGCCTTACCACCTCAAATGCAGCACGTTCACAACGTTTTCCATGTCTCATTGCTTAAGAAGTTCAACCCCGACACCAAGTGCATTATAGAGAATGAACCAGTTGAGATAGAGCCCGATTTGTCTTATATCGAGCAACCGGTTAGCATTTTAGATAGAAAGGATAAGGTGTTAAGGAATAAGACAGTTCCTTTAGTTAGAATTTTGTGGAGGAATCCCAAAGTTGAAGAATCAACGTGGGAATTAGAAAGTGATATGTTAGATAAGTATCCTCATTTGTTTACTTAGATTCTGGGGTCAGAATCCTTTTAAGGGGGGAAGGATGTAACGCTTGTAATATTTGACTAATATATATATTACAGTATTTCATTTTGGTGATATATTAAATTTCGTGTTTTAATTGCCAAACTATGTGAATTTGACTCGTTTATCGTTACATGACTTTCGTATGTCGTTATAATGTACTTATATGACTTTTGACGAATAATTCTCGCTACGCGATTAAATAATATTACTAGTTGCGACGGTTTTGACTTTGTATTAATAAATGTGATCGTTGCCGTTACCCGATTAAATAATAGTTGAGATATATGCGATTTAGTGATATTTGATAAATTGCGAGTAGCCGATAAACTTTAACTTGTAAAATAGCGTTTCATTGTATATATTCTTCTCGAGATTTTACGTGTATTATATTCGTGTTTTATATTTATGTGAAATGTGACTATTAGAGCTCTACTTGTAATATTTCTTTTAAAATTCATTTCTTGTCCAAAATTTGAGAAAACTATTTTATTAAACTTCTAAAATCTCATATTATTTGTGATATTAATTTCATGATTTATCGATTTGTACTTTATTTACTAAAACTCATTCTTTTAATATCTTTTTAATCACACTTTTATTAATTATCAAATGTCTACATTACCCTTGCATGCATTTTCCACCAACACTTGAAGAGAGGACAAGCTAGTCATTTCTACATTCCACTACCACTAGTTGGTCAAGTCAAAACACAAGAGAACAAAATATTACATACTTCCACACTTCACTCATTCATACACACCAACTAAAATCAAACCCACTTCTCTCATCTCTCTCTTCTCTCTCCCTCACCTCTCCTCTCGGCTCTCTCTCTCTAAACCCTCCTCCATTGCCGATTTCTTCATCTTCTTCAAGGATCAAGCTTGTCTTGCCAAGATCTTCATCACCCACACTTGTATCTTCTCTCTCAAGGTTAGACTTAGCTTGCATGTGTCATTTGGAACCGGAATGGGGCTTTAGTTCTTATGGACTTAGAGTCACCATTTCAGGGGTTCCTAGATGATGAGCTTGATGTGATTTTGGTGGAGGTTATACCTCCATTTAGCCGAAATACACTTGCTTCATCACCTTCGGCAATGACCCTCAAGGGAGCCGAAGGTAATGGGTTGTTTTCATGCCTTAAAATTCGAAATGGTGTGATGTTTTGATATGGTTTCAAGAAGTTTTGATCCTTTACAATGTGTTTTACAAAGTTTTAGACCTTGCATGTTATGATTTATACAAGAACCATGTGAAACTAGTGATCTTAGGCCATGATATTCGAATGGGTGTTATATGTGATGATTTGGAGCTTTTAACTTGGTTTTTGATCAATGCATGTTTCGGTTTTTGCCATAAAATGATAATGTAGATGGTGTCTTGATGTATTATGTTTAGTTTTGATGATTAATAAACTTGTATGTATGTGCATTGGCTTGGAAAGTGCTTAAAAACTGCTCCTGAAATTCTGCTCTGTTTTTGCTCTACAAATGCCTCGGTTTTATGCTTATATGAGGTTGGATTTTGTGATATCTTGCTTGGAGTAGCTAGTCAGTAGGTATATGTATATTGTAGGGTAGTATTTGTGGCTTGGTTTGTTGGTATATGGAGTTTTGGAGGGTGTTAAGGTGGAAGGAGTCACACACACACCATGGCAGATTTTTACACCTTAGAAAACTAGTGAAATGGAGGTGTCATGCTTAGGCCCTCATAGGCCCAAGTCTCCTGGAGTTAGGACTTGATGTATACAAGTCTCCAGTAGCTTTAGAAGTCATAAAAACCATCATTTACATAGATGCACACACACATTTCAGAGTACACCCCAGAACAGGGCACAATTGTGTCATTTGCACTTTTGAGTGTTAAAAACCTTGTCAATGATGAGGACCTCATGGGGCCTTGATTTAGTTGAGCTCAGGGAAGTATTAGGAAGCTATTTGAGTCATTGGATTGGTGTAGTGAGTGAGATTAGTGAGTCTCAAGTTGGTAAGTTCATGGCAGTCCCCACAGCAGGGCAGGGTGCTCTGTGCCAACTTTGTTTAGAGGCCCAAGGAGGCCTGAGCAAGGCCTTAGTGTCATTACAAGTGCACAACTTAGATTTAAGTCTTAAGTATCCAGTAGAGTCACAATTTCACCAAGGCACATAGTGGAAACACTTGTTTTTGCCAAAACCCCCAAGAGGTGCCAAACTGCCAAGGCAGAATGGTCACTTTGGTACACTAGTTTTTAAGGACCTATATAGGCAAAGCCTTTGAGTCACACCACTTCATAATATTAGTTTAAGATTGTTTCAACCTTTAGAAATTGGTTTGGAGTCAATACCCTAAGTGGAGATGCCTCATTTCCACTAAAGAACACAAGTGTCACATATGGAGTCACATTCTAGTACCAACTTAGGGTGCATTGCATTTTAGTGTGTCATCAGTGAGGCCTTGACCTCATATTGAGTCCATGAGTTAGTTTTAAGTCATATTAGAGAGTGCAAGTTAGTTTAAGTCAATTCACTTAGTGTAGATGCATTCTTTTACCAAGGCACACAAGTGTCGCCAAGGTAAGCATACTAGTGAGTCACTTAGGTTGCACTTCACTTGTAAGTCTTGGGTAGTGGGGCACAAGTGTGCCTTACTATTAATTTGTTAATTTGAGGTCAGTAGAGTATAGTTAGGAGGTATTGGTCTTAGACCTTATGTGCTACTTGATTAAATGCTTAATTGACTTAGGAATAATTAGAGATTATTAAGTAATATAAGTTAAGTAACTAAGTGCCATGCTTTATTTGTTATGTGCATTAGTTGATGATTATGTTACTTGTTTTAATTAAGTTTAAGTTTATATTTTATATATATGTATATACATTTATACGCGAAAGGGTAGTTAGTGACGAGGATACTATTAATTATAGGTGCAAGTAGGAGGCCAGGCAAGGAACCCCTAGAAGCATCTATACAGGAGTTTAGTAAGCTTTATCTAGGCAAGTGAAACTCTTACTTTATACTTGCTTTATGATTGTATACCTGTGAACGTTGAATTACTGTTTACTTAGGACTGAATTACCTTGTCACCTCTCATGATCATCACTTTGGATTCCAATAATACCCTTAACACTTGAATTACCTTTTTCATGTAATATCACCTTACAACCACATGATTATACTCCAATAGTCCTTGATGAATAATGAGAACTTGATACCCCACATTAACCTGAATTATCTCATTTGGAACCCCGATCTTAATAACATCCTTTACTTTTGAAAGATCGCTTGTATTTTGAAAACACCCTTGCTTATAACTTGTCTTTGATCAAGACCTTTTTTTTTTGAAAATGATTTGATTTGAAATGACCTTAAAAGGAATTGGATAATAATTTATTAAGACTGAGGCGCCAGTCTATTATTGCAGCATCAGTAGCGGGGAGCCTGATGTCTGTTTATGGCCAATGTGTGCCGAGGATCCTCCCTGGTTGAATCACTTTATGTGGTTCGGAGCTTGGTGTGGGCTGATCACCCCTCAATGCTCGTAGCGCTGTGTGTTTCCAATTCCAATAAATTGATATCCCACATTACACCTTTACTTGTGTTTATACCTTGTGATATCTGTTGATGCTTTTGCACTTATTATCTTGCATATTGTGAACTGTTATATATACTGTTTTCACTTGCTGAGCGTTATGCTCATATATATTGTTGTTGTTATAACCCTTCAGTGAAACCCGAGAATGGCCCGTTTCAAGCAGACCGCACGTAAATCCACCTCAGGCAACGGGATTGCTTACCGCCGTATGATGGAGCAGGTTGGGAACTCGTAGTTCCCTAGTTAATTTCTTCTAATCTTTTGGGATTTAAAACTTGTAGTAATGACTTAGACTTAAGTTGGATTTCGATTTGGTTGTAATAACTTTAGATGTTGTTCATACTCATTCCTGGTGATCCGGGGATTGTGGATTTAGATTTTAGTTCTAATATTTCATAACTCTATAATTCTAGTTTATTTATCGTTTATGCATGCTTTAGTCGGTTAATTATGTTGGGTCCGTCACACGTTTGAAGTTGAAAACAACTTGTAGTTCATTTTCGGTTGTTTGAAATTGGAATCAACTTGTAGTTTCATTCTTGGCCTTGTAGCTTCATTATTGACTAGATTGAAGTTGGAAACAACTTATAACTTCATTCCAGACTCGTTTGAATTTTAAAACAACTTATAGCTTCATTTTCGGTTGTTTGAAATAGGAATCAACTTGTAGTTTCATTCTTGACTCGTTTGAGCCCGAAAACAACTTGTAGCTTCATTATTGACTAGATTGAAGTTGTAAACAACTTGGAGCTTCATTCCAGACTCGTTTGAAGTTGAAAACAACTTGTAGCTTCATTTTCAGTTGTTTGAAATTGGAATTAATTTGTAGTTTCATTCTTGGCCGTTTGAGCTCGGAAACAACTTGTAGCTTCATTATTGACTAGATTGAAGTTGTGTTTCTTGTAGCTTCATTCCAGACTCGTTTGAAGTTGAAAACAACATGTAGCTTCATTTTGGGTTGTTTGAAATTGGAATCAACTTGTAGTTTCATTCTTGGCTCGTTTGAGCCCGGAAACAACTTAGATTGAAGTTGGAAACAACTTGTAGCTTCATTCCAGACCCGTTTGAAGTTGAAAACAACTTGTAGCTTCATTCTCGGTTGTTTGAAATTGGAATCAACTTGTAGTTTCATTCTTGGCTCGTTTGAGCCCGGATGTAACGTCTGTAATATTTGACTTATATATATTACAGTATTTCATTTTGGTGATATATAAAATTTCGTGTTTTAATTGTCAAACTACGTGAATTTGACTCGTTTATCGATTACATGACTTTCGTATATCATTAGAATGTACTTATATGACTTTTGGTGAATAATTCTCGCTACGCGATTAAATAGTATTACTAGTTGCGACGGTTTTGACTATACATTAATAAATGTGATCGTTGTCGCTACCCGATTAAATAATAATAGAGATATATGCGATTTAGTGATATTTGATAAATTGCGAGTAGCCGATAAGCTTTAACTTGTAAAATAGCGTTTGGTGTATATATTTTTCTCGAGTTTTTACGTGTATTATATTCGTGTTTTATATTTATGTGAAATGTGACTATTAGAGCTCTACTTGTAATATTTCTTTTAAAATTCATTTCTTGTCCAAAATTTGTGAAAACTATTTTATTAAACTTCTAAAATCTCATATTATTTGTGATATTAATTTCATGATTTATCGATTTGCACTTTATTTACTAAAACTCATTCTTTTAATATCTTTTTAATCACACTTTTATTAATTATCAAAAGACTACATTACCCTTGCATGCATTTTACACTAACACTTGGAAGAAGGATAATCTAGTCATTCTACACTCCACTACCACTAGTTGGTCAAGTCAAAACACAAGAAAACAAACTAACACATGCTTCCACACTTCACATGATCATATACAACCACAACACACAAACCCACTCCTCTCACCTCTCTCTTTTCTCTCCCTCACTTCTCTCCCTCTCTCCATTCGGCCGAAGCTCACCCCTCCCCCATCTTCACCATTTCTTTCACTTCCTTTGAGATTTTTAAGCTTTGCAAGCCAAGTTCTTCACAACTCAAGCTTGAAACTTCAAATTCTAGGTGAGATCTTACTTGCATGTGTTGTTTGGAGCCGAAATGGGGCTTTGATCCTTATGGATTTAGAGTCACCATTTTGGAGGTTCCTAAAGATGATCATGAGATGATTTTGGTGAGGTTAATACCTTATTTGGCCAAGGCATTCTCTTGAATCATCACATTCGGCAATGACTCTGTAACGCCTGTAATATTTGACGTATATATATTACAGTATTTCATTTTGGTGATATATTAAATATCGTGTTTTAATTGCCAAGTTATGTGAATTTGACTCGTTTATTGTTACATGACTTTCGATTATTGTTAGAATATACTTGTATGTTATTTGACGAATAATTCTCGCTACGCGATTAAATAATATTACTAGTTGCGACGGTTTTGACTTTACATTAATAAATGTGATCGTTGCCGCTACCCGATTAAATAATAGTAGAGATATATGCGATTCAGTGATATTTAATAATTGCGAGTAGCCGATAGATTATAACTTGTAAAATAGCGTTTTGATGTATGATTCTCTCGAGAATTTACGTGTATATTATCCGTGCTTTTATAATTATGTGTAATGTTAGTATTAGAGCTTAAATCGCATATATTCTTTTAAATTCATTTCTTGTCCAAAATTTTTGAAAACTATTTTATTAAACTTCTAAAATCCCATATTATTTATGATATTAATTTCATGATTTATCGATTTGTACTTTATTTACTAAAACTCTTTCTTTTAATACTCTTTTAATCACACTTTTATTATTTATCAAATGACTACATTACCCTTGAATGCATTTTACACTAACACTTGAGGAAAGGACAAGCTAGTCATTTCCAACCCCACTAGCACTTTTCTAGTCAAAAGAGGGGTCAAAGCAAGCATATAGCTCCACTTGTCACACCCCCTTTCACCCACCAAAACCCTCATTTCACTCCTCTCTCTCTCATTTCTCTCATTTCTCTCTACTCTCTTCTCTCCCTCTCGGCCGAATCTCTCTCTATACCTCTCTCCACCATTTTTTTTCAATTCTTCATCATTTAAGCTTTTGGAGGCCAAAACTTTCATCACTCAAGCTTGTATCTTCACTTCAAGGTTAGAACTTATGTTGCATGTTGAATTTGGAACCGAAATGGGGCCTTAGTTCTTATGAGCTTAGGGTCACCATTTTGGGGGTTCCTAAAGATGAGCTTGATGTGTTTTTGGAGAGGTTTTATACCTTCATTTGGCCAAAACACACATGTTTCATCACCTTCGGCAATGACCCTTAAGGGAGCCGAAGGGAATGGATTGATTTTTGGAGATTTCATGGTTTTTGAGTTTGATTTCTTGTATATTCGAAGGGTGTGATGCTTTGGTAAGAATTTGGTGTGATTTCAGCCCTTGCATGTTAGTATTTTGATGTTATATGATGAGATAAAGCTATGTATAAGAAACTCTAGTGATGCATGTTGCTTTAAGTGAAAACCGTATGCAATATCATGAAATTGAACTTTGTATGTGATTTTTGAGTAATGCATGCGATGATTCAAGTGATAAAATGATAGTTTATAGTGTGTATGATGATATCTAGTGATAATCAGTAGCTATATTGAGAGTACCATGCTCATATATTCGAAATTTTGCTCATATATGCACCCTGAAAATTCTGCTCTGTTTTTGGTTCATTGTTTTACTTCGGCATTGAATTTTTCATGGTTATAAATTGTGGTATCTTGCTTGGTGAGGATAGACAGTAGATATATGTATCATATAGAGTAGGTTTGTGGCTTGGTTGGTTGATTTATGGTGTTTGGAAGGGAGTTAAGGTGGAAGGAGTCACACACACACTTAGGCAGATTTTTACACTATAGAAAACATGAGAATTAGATGTAGGCCCAAGTCTCCTGGAGTTGGGACTTGATGTATACAAGTCTCCAGTATCCATAAAAGTCATAAAAACAATCGTTTACATAGATGCACACACACATCTTTGAGTATAGGGCAGAACAGGGCACTTTAGGATTAATTGTATCCTTGAGTGGTTAACACCTTGTCAATGATGAGGCCCTCATGGGGCCTTGATTTAGATGAGCTTATGGAAGTATTATGAAGCTATTTGAGTCAGTAGATTGGTGTAGTAAGTGAGTTTAGTGAGTCTCAAGTTGTTAAGTTCATGGCAGTCCCCAAAGCAGGGCAGGGTGCTCTGTGCCAACTTTGTTTAGAGGCCCAAGGAGGCCTGAGCAAGGCCTTAGTGTCATTCCAAGTGCACAACTTAGATTTAAGTCTTAAGTACCCAGTAGAGTCACAATTTCACCAAGGCACATAGTGGAAACACTTGTTTTTGCCAAAACCCCCAAGAGGTGCCAAACTGCCAAGGCAGAATGGTCACTTTGGTACACTAGTTTTAAGGACCCATATAGGCAAGGCCTTTGAGTCACACCACTTCACAATATTATTTTAAGATTGTGTCAACCTTTAGAAATTGATTTGGAGTCAATACCTTAAGTGGAGATGCCTCATTTCCACTAAAGAACACAAGTGTCACACATGGAGTCACATTCTAGTACCAACTTAGGGTGCATTGCATTTTAGTGTGTCATCAGTGAGGCCTTGACCTCATATTGAGTTCATGAGTTAGTTTTAAGTCATATTAGAGAGTGCAAGTTAGTTTAAGTCAATTCACTTAGTGTAGATGCATTATTTTTACTAAGGCACACAAGTGTCGCCAAGGTAAGCATACTAGTGAGTCACTTAGGTTGCACTTCACTTGTAAGTCTTGGGAGGTGGGGCACAAGTATGCCCTACTAATAATTGGTTAAGTTAAGGTCAGTAGAGTATAGTTAGGAGGTATTGGTCTTAGACCTTATGTGCTACTTGATTAACTGCTTAAGTGATTTAAGTATAATTAGAGATTATTAAGTAATATAAGTTAAGTAACAAATGCCATGCTTTACTTGTTATGTGCATTACTTGATGATTATGTTACTTGTTTTAATTAAGTTTAAGTGTATATTTATTATATATGTATATATTTATTTATATATATATAGATTTATACACGAAAGGGTAGTTAGTGACGAGGATACTATTAATTATACGTGCAAGTAGGAGGCCAGGCACGGAACCCCTAGAAGCATCTATACAAGAGTTCAGTAAGCTTTGTCCAGGCAAGTGAAACTCTTCCTTTATACTTGCTTTATAATTGTATACCCTGTGAACGTTGAATTACTGTTTATTTAGGATTGAATTACCTTATCACCCCTCATGATCATGACTTTGGATTCCAATAATACCCTTAATACTTGAATTACCTTTTTCATATGATATCACCTTACAACCACATGATTATACTCCAATAGTCCCTTGATGAATAATGAGAACTTGATACCCCACATGAAACTGAATTATCTCATTTGGAACCCTGATCTTAATAACATCCTTTACTTTAGAAAGATCGCTTGTATTTTGAAAACACCCTTGCTTATGACTTGTCTTTGATCAAGACCCTTTTTGAAAATGATTTGATTTGAAATGACCTTAAAAGGAATTGGATAATAGTTTTATATTAAGACAGAGGCGCCAGTCAATTATTGCAGCATCAGTAGCGGGGAGCCTGATGTCTGTTTATGGCCAATGTGTGCCGAGGATCCTCCCTGGTTGAATCACTTTATGTGGTTCGGAGCTTGGTGTGGGCTGATCACCCCTCAATGCTCGTAGCGCTGTGTGTTTCCAATTCCAATAAACTTGTTATCTCACTTTACATTTTACCTTGTGATATCTACTGTTGCTTTTGCACTTGACTATATTGCATATTGTGAACTGTTTTATATACTGCTTTCACTTGCTGAGCTTTTTGCTCATATATATATTGTTGTTGTTATAACCCTTCAGTGAAACCCGAGAATGGCCCGATTCAAGCAGACCACACGTAAATCCACCTCAGGGAATGGGATTGCTTACCGCCGTATGATGGAGCAGGTTGGGAACTCGTAGTTCCCTAGATGTTATCTTTTGAACTTTTGGGATTTAAAAACTGTAGTAATGACTTAGACTTAATTTGGATTTTATTTTGGGTTGTAATAACTTTAGATGTTGTTCATACTCATTCCTGGTGATCCGGGGATTGTGGATTTAGATTTTAGTTCTAATGTTTCATAACTCTATAATTCTAGTTTATTTATCGTTTATGCATGCTTTAGTCGGTTAATTATGTTGGGTCCGTCACAGTTGGTATCAGAGCGACAGGTTTGAGTCACTGAACAACATAGGATAAATGAATATAAGATAGGATTTAGAGGTTAAGATGAACTTAGATCATGTGGGACTTGGGGCGTTAGAATCTTTTAAGTTTTCTCACCCTTTTGACTATAACCGCGTATATATATATATATATATATATATATATATATATATATATATATATATATAACTGTTGGCAGGCATCGTCATCTTCTAGTCCCAGATTCCCGGCTACTGTTCCGTTCCCGCTTTACGAGCAGATGGTGAGGCTTACTGACCGACTCGAGGGCCAGAACACGATTCTCCAGCACCGGATTGACCAGTTGTACCGTGAGGACTTTGATGATGAAGGCAACCGTCCCCGTTTGATTGCTAGGGTCGAGGAGATCATTCGCATGGCCGAGGACCGTTTGGCAGCTATTCCACCCTACCGCGAGCGTGAGAGACGTATCACTTTGACCGCCATTACTGACGAGCTCCGCCGTGTGATTAGCAGTCTCCGTGAGCCAGTTGCCAGTCCATCAGCTTCACCAGCATCATCCCCATCCCCCTAGACTATTCCTTAGTCTATTTTATTTCCGTTATCATGTTATCCGTACTTTGACTTTCCATTTCGTACTTGTACCCCCGGATTGTTTCGGGAAGACTTTTATTTGCACTTTATTTCCGTTCGTACTGTTCCGTACTTATCATTTGAACTAATGTTTAATCTCGCACTTTGACTATTTATCTCATTTTGTCATTACACGTGTACCATGCTTAGATAGAAATTGCCATGTTAAACCTTTAGAACTTGATCATGCTTAAACTGTTCCAATATACCATGATTGTGACCTTGATTGGATAATTATACCTTTGCAATGTGATACCTTAGACTCTAATAATACACACACATACCATGATGCCATAATAACAATAATAAACCGTTACCATGTGAATAACTCTTGAATAATACCTTTGTACCCAATATTCCCTTTGATATAACTTGTATGCATATATTGAACTGTGAATAAGCTTTTCTTGTCTACATTCAGAATCATGCCTCCTCGAAGAGCCCGCAACACCACCAATGAAAATACCGAAGAACCACCACCAACCTTGGCTCAGCTTATGCAACTTCTTCACCAACAATCTGTCACCCTTGCTCAACAACAACAACTACTCCAACAACAACTCCAGCAAAAACAACAAGCACCACCACCACCTACTACTTTCAAATCTTTCCAAGCTGTGAAACCACCCGAGTTCCGAGGAACTCAAGACCCTGTTGAAGCTCAATCCTGGCTAAAGGAGATGGAGAAGGCTTTCACCTTGGCTGTTGTAACCGATAATAAGAAAGTTGAATATGCCTCCTATTTTCTGAAAGATGAAGCAAATTACTGGTGGGAGTCAGCCCGTGCTTTAGAAGAAGGTGAGGTTATTGCTTGGGATAGATTCAAGAGGATATTTCTAGACAAGTACTTTCCAAGGTATATGCAAACTCAGATGGAGTTGAAGTTCTTTGAATTGAAGCAAGAGGGAATGACTGTTGGGGAATATGAGAAGAAATTTACAGAATTGGAAAGGTTCGTGGGAGATTATGTGGACACGGACGAGAAAAGAGCAAAGAGATTTCAACAGGGATTGAAGCCTTGGCTACGAAGCAGAGTGGCTGATTTTGAATTAGCCACATATGCTGAAGTGGTCCAGAAGGCAATGGTAATTGAAGGAGAAAGTGATCAGAACCAGAAGGAGAAGGACAACAAGAAGAGAAAGTTTGTGAGTAAAGGTGAAGGTTCGGCTCAAGGGAGCCAAAGTGGAAAGAATTTCAAGAAGTTTGGAGTTCAGAATCAAGGAGGTCCCCGAGGAGTCAAGAAAGGTGATAATAGGAATGTGAAGAAGATTCAAGGATCGAGTGGTCAAAAGAGTCAACAAGCAAATTCAGAATGCAAGTTCTGTAACAAGAAACACACGGGAAATTGTAATAAGGCTGATATTGTCTGTTTCAAGTGCAACTCGAAGGGTCATTATGCGAACGAGTGCCAGAACCCGAAGCCTTCTGTTACCTGTTTCAAGTGTGGAAAGACCGGTCACGTGTCAAGAGATTGTAAAGCTTCTGGAACAAACAAGTTGATGCAGTTGGCAGCTACCCCTTACAATCAAGGAATGACATCTTCTGCTCCGATTCTGCAATTACCTTCTACTCAAGTTTTTGAGTCTGCAACTCCTGTTTTCCATCCCTCTTATCCGGCTCAAGCAAGGACATTCAACATGAATATCAAGGATGCTGTTCAGAGTTCTGAGGTTGTGGCAGGTACGCTTTCTATCAACAACAACCATGCTAAAGTGCTATTTGATTCTGGAGCTACTAGATCTTTCATATCTGAATCTTTTGTTGGCAAGTTGAATTGTGCAATTGAACCGTTAGATGAACCTCTTTCTATCATTGTTGCTAATCAAGAACAAGTATCTGTTAGAAGTATTTGCCCCCGATGTACTATAGAGATTTCTGGCTTTAGTTTTCCTGCTTCCCTTATACCTTTTCGATTAGGAGAGTTTGATGTTATATTAGGTATGGATTGGTTAGCAGAAAATGGTGCTCAAATAGACTGTAAGAAGAAGAAGATAATCCTTAAGTCTCCACAAGGCAAGAAAGTAGAATTCAAAGGGCAGAAACAAGCTAAGACATTTTTGACGATAATTGAAGCTAAGAAGTTGTTAAGGCAAGGTTGTGAAGGTTATTTGGCTCATGTGATTGATAGATCTAAAGAGACGCCGAACATAGAAAGTATTCCGATAGTTAATGAATTTCTTGATGTATTTCCTGACGATCTTCCTGGATTGCCTCCCGACCGTCAAATTGAGTTTTCTATTGACTTAGCACCCGGCACGGAACCAGTTTCAAAGCAACCGTATCGAATGGCACCAGCAGAAATGAAGGAGTTGGCCAAGCAATTGCAAGAATTGTTAGACAAAGGAGTTATAAGGCCGAGTGTATCCCCGTGGGGAGCTCTAGTTCTTTTTGTGAAGAAAAAGGACGGAAGCATGAGATTGTGCATCGACTACAGAGAATTGAACAAGTTAACAATCAAGAATAGGTATCCTTTGCCTCGAATCGACGACTTATTTGATCAACTCAAAGGAGCAACCTACTTTTCGAAGATTGACTTGCGTTCGGGATATCATCAATTGAAGATTAAGCCGGAAGACATCCCAAAGACCGCTTTTAGAACTCGGTATGGGCATTATGAGTTTCTAGTTATGGCATTCGGATTGACAAACGCACCAGCCGCCTTCATGGATTTGATGAACCGTGTATTCAAGAAGTATTTAGACAAGTTCGTCATTGTATTCATCGACGATATTCTCATATACTCAAAATCTGAAGAGGAACATGCTGAACACCTGAGGATAGCTTTGGAAACATTAAGAAAGGAGAAGTTGTATGCAAAGTTCTCTAAATGTGAATTCTGGCTACGAGAAGTACAGTTTTTAGGGCATATTGTTGGAAGTGAAGGCATTCGAGTGGATCCAGCGAAGATAGAAGCTGTGATGAATTGGGAAAGGCCGAAGACCCCAACTGAAGTTAGAAGTTTCATGGGATTGGACGGATATTATCGAAGGTTTGTGAAGAATTTTTCAAAGATTGCAGTACCGTTGACAAGATTGACTCGGAAGAATGAGAAGTTTGAATGGACCGACAAATGTGAAAAGAGCTTTCAAGAGTTGAAACAGAAGTTAGTCACCGCTCCAGTTCTAGCTTTTCCAGATGATCAAGGAGATTTTGTTATCTACAGTGATGCGTCGTACAAAGGATTAGGTTGTGTCTTAATGCAACACGGGAAAGTGATAGCCTACGCGTCAAGACAACTCAAGCCACACGAACAAAGATATCCGACTCATGACTTGGAATTGGCAGCAATTGTGTTTGCTTTAAAGCTTTGGAGACACTATCTTTATGGCGAGAAGTGTGAAATATTCACGGATCACAAAAGCTTGAAGTACATTTTCACGCAAAAAGAGTTGAACATGAGGCAGCGAAGATGGTTGGAATTGATTAAAGATTACGACTGCACGATTAACTATCATCCCGGAAAGGCGAACGTGGTAGCAGATGCGTTAAGTCGCAAAGAAAGGTTGAATATGTTGACCATGGCTCAAGAACTATCACAGGAATTTGAAAAGATGGGAATTGAAATTCGAACTCCTAGTGCACCTACAGAAATGATTCATACCATGACCTTTCAGCCTGAATTGATAGAGAAGATAAAGAAGTGCCAGGAGGAAGTGATGAATGAGAAGATGAATGAGTTGACCGGAGAAGAAATTTGTACACAGAAAGATAATCAAGGAATCTTGAGGTTTTCATCAAGAATTTGGATACCAAATGTGGAGGAATTGAAGAATGAAATCTTGAAGGATGCTCACAATTCAGAATTTTCTATTCACCCCGGAAGCACAAAAATGTACCAAGATTTGAAGCAAAACTTTTGGTGGCCAGACATGAAGAAGGAAATTGCTCAATGGATCAGTAAATGCTACACTTGTCAAAGAGTAAAAGCTGAACATCAGAAGCCAAGTGGATTGATACAGCCTTTAGAGATACCAGAATGGAAGTGGGAGCACATTGCAATGGACTTTATAGTTGGATTGCCAAGGACGAAATCTAATCATGATACTATTTGGGTAATAATTGATCGGTTGACCAAGTCGGCTCATTTTCTGCCAATTAACGAGAGATTTTCAATGGACAAGCTGATTCATATGTATTTGAAAGAGATTGTTACTCGTCATGGAGTTCCAGTATCTATTGTGTCAGATCGAGACCCTCGTTTTAATTCTAGATTTTGGAAGCAATTTCAAGAACATTTGGGAACCCGACTCAAGATGAGTACTGCCTATCATCCACAAACGGACGGACAAAGCGAGCGTACAATTCAAACTATCGAAGACATGTTGAGGTCTTGTGCTTTGGACTTCAAAGGAAATTGGGACGAGCATTTGCCTTTGGTTGAGTTTTCGTATAATAACAGTTATCATGCTAGCATTGGAATGCCCCCATACGAAGCTCTTTATGGAAGGAAGTGTAGATCCCCGATATATTGGGATGAAGTTGGAGAAAGAAAAGTAATTGGTCCAGAATTGATCCAGCAAACAAAAGAAGCAGTAGATGTGATTCGAAGCAGATTGATCGCAGCTCAAGATAGACAACGAAAGTATGCTGACCCGCACAGAAAAGATGTTGAGTTTGAAATTGGAGAAGTCGTTTTGCTAAAAGTGTCACCTTGGAAAGGAATAGCCAGATTCGGAAAGAAAGGGAAATTGAGTCCAAGGTTTATTGGTCCTTTTGAGATTTTAAGCAGAATTGGGAAAGTGGCGTACGAACTAGCTTTACCGCCTCAAATGCAGCACGTTCACAATGTTTTCCATGTCTCATTGCTTAAGAAGTTCAACCCCGACATCAAGTGCATCATAGAGAATGAACCAGTTGAGATAGAGCCCGATTTATCTTATATCGAGCAACCGGTTAGCATTCTAGATAGAAAGGATAAGGTGTTAAGGAATAAGACAGTTCCTTTGGTTAGAGTTTTGTGGAGGAATCCCAAGGTTGAAGAATCAACGTGGGAATTAGAAAGTGATATGTTAGATAAGTATCCTCATCTATTTTCTTAGATTCTGGGGTCAGAATCCTTTTAAGGGGGAAGGATGTAACGCCTGTGATATTTGACGTATATATATTACAGTATTTCATTTTGGTGATATATTAAATATCGTGTTTTAATTGCCAAGTTATGTGAATTTGACGAATAATTCTCGCTACGCGATTAAATAATATTACTAGTTGCGACGGTTTTGACTTTACATTAATAAATGTGATCGTTGCCGCTACCCGATTAAATAATAGTAGAGATATATGCGATTTAGTGATATTTAATAATTGCGAGTAGCCGATAGATTATAACTTGTAAAATAGCGTTTTGATGTATGATTCTCTCGAGAATTTACGTGTATATTATCCGTGCTTTTATAATTATGTGTAATGTTAGTATTAGAGCTTAAATCGCATATATTCTTTTAAATTCATTTCTTGTCCAAAATTTTTGAAAACTATTTTATTAAACTTCTAAAATCCCATATTATTTATGATATTAATTTCATGATTTATCGATTTGTACTTTATTTACTAAAACTCTTTCTTTTAATACTCTTTTAATCACACTTTTATTATTTATCAAATGACTACATTACCCTTGAATGCATTTTACACTAACACTTGAGGAAAGGACAAGCTAGTCATTTCCAACCCCACTAGCACTTTTCTAGTCAAAAGAGGGGTCAAAGCAAGCATATAGCTCCACTTGTCACACCCCCTTTCACCCACCAAAACCCTCATTTCACTCCTCTCTCTCTCATTTCTCTCATTTCTCTCTACTCTCTTCTCTCCCTCTCGGCCGAATCTCTCTCTATACCTCTCTCCACCATTTTTTTTCAATTCTTCATCATTTAAGCTTTTGGAGGCCAAAACTTTCATCACTCAAGCTTGTATCTTCACTTCAAGGTTAGAACTTATGTTGCATGTTGAATTTGGAACCGAAATGGGGCCTTAGTTCTTATGAGCTTAGGGCCACCATTTTGGGGGTTCCTAAAGATGAGCTTGATGTGTTTTTGGAGAGGTTTTATACCTTCATTTGGCCAAAACACACATGTTTCATCACCTTCGGCAATGACCCTTAAGGGAGCCGAAGGGAATGGATTGATTTTTGGAGATTTCATGGTTTTTGAGTTTGATTTCTTGTATATTCGAAGGGTGTGATGCTTTGGTAAGAATTTGGTGTGATTTCAGCCCTTGCATGTTAGTATTTTGATGTTATATGATGAGATAAAGCTATGTATAAGAAACTCTAGTGATGCATGTTGCTTTAAGTGAAAACCGTATGCAATATCATGAAATTGAACTTTGTATGTGATTTTTGAGTAATGCATGCGATGATTCAAGTGATAAAATGATAGTTTATAGTGTGTATGATGATATCTAGTGATAATCAGTAGCTATATTGAGAGTACCATGCTCATATATTCGAAATTTTGCTCATATATGCACCCTGAAAATTCTGCTCTGTTTTTGGTTCATTGTTTTACTTCGGCATTGAATTTTTCATGGTTATAAATTGTGGTATCTTGCTTGGTGAGGATAGACAGTAGATATATGTATCATATAGAGTAGGTTTGTGGCTTGGTTGGTTGATTTATGGTGTTTGGAAGGGAGTTAAGGTGGAAGGAGTCACACACACACTTAGGCAGATTTTTACACTATAGAAAACATGAGAATTAGATGTAGGCCCAAGTCTCCTGGAGTTGGGACTTGATGTATACAAGTCTCCAGTAGCCATAAAAGTCATAAAAACAATCGTTTACATAGATGCACACACACATCTTTGAGTATAGGGCAGAACAGGGCACTTTAGGATTAATTGTATCCTTGAGTGGTTAACACCTTGTCAATGATGAGGCCCTCATGGGGCCTTGATTTAGATGAGCTTATGGAAGTATTATGAAGCTATTTGAGTCAGTAGATTGGTGTAGTAAGTGAGTTTAGTGAGTCTCAAGTTGTTAAGTTCATGGCAGTCCCCAAAGCAGGGCAGGGTGCTCTGTGCCAACTTTGTTTAGAGGCCCAAGGAGGCCTGAGAAAGGCCTTAGTGTCATTCCAAGTGCACAACTTAGATTTAAGTCTTAAGTACCCAGTAGAGTCACAATTTCACCAAGGCACATAGTGGAAACACTTGTTTTTGCCAAAACCCCCAAGAGGTGCCAAACTGCCAAGGCAGAATGGTCACTTTGGTACACTAGTTTTAAGGACCCATATAGGCAAGGCCTTTGAGTCACACCACTTCACAATATTATTTTAAGATTGTGTCAACCTTTAGAAATTGATTTGGAGTCAATACCTTAAGTGGAGATGCCTCATTTCCACTAAAGAACACAAGTGTCACACATGGAGTCACATTCTAGTACCAACTTAGGGTGCATTGCATTTTAGTGTGTCATCAGTGAGGCCTTGACCTCATATTGAGTTCATGAGTTAGTTTTAAGTCATATTAGAGAGTGCAAGTTAGTTTAAGTCAATTCACTTACTGTAGATGCATTATTTTTACTAAGGCACACAAGTGTCGCCAAGGTAAGCATACTAGTGAGTCACTTAGGTTGCACTTCACTTGTAAGTCTTGGGAGGTGGGGCACAAGTATGCCCTACTAATAATTGGTTAAGTTAAGGTCAGTAGAGTATAGTTAGGAGGTATTGGTCTTAGACCTTATGTGCTACTTGATTAACTGCTTAAGTGATTTAAGTATAATTAGAGATTATTAAGTAATATAAGTTAAGTAACAAATGCCATGCTTTACTTGTTATGTGCATTACTTGATGATTATGTTACTTGTTTTAATTAAGTTTAAGTGTATATTTATTATATATGTATATATTTATTTATATATATATATAGATTTATACACGAAAGGGTAGTTAGTGACGAGGATACTATTAATTATAGGTGCAAGTAGGAGGCCAGGCAAGGAACCCCTAGAAGCATCTATACAAGAGTTCAGTAAGCTTTGTCCAGGCAAGTGAAACTCTTCCTTTATACTTGCTTTACAATTGTATACCCTGTGAACGTTGAATTACTGTTTATTTAGGATTGAATTACCTTATCACCCCTCATGATCATGACTTTGGATTCCAATAATACCCTTAATACTTGAATTACCTTTTTCATATGATATCACCTTACAACCACATGATTATACTCCAATAGTCCCTTGATGAATAATGAGAACTTGATACCCCACATGAAACTGAATTATCTCATTTGGAACCCTGATCTTAATAACATCCTTTACTTTAGAAAGATCGCTTGTATTTTGAAAACACCCTTGCTTATGACTTGTCTTTGATCAAGACCCTTTTTGAAAATGATTTGATTTGAAATGACCTTAAAAGGAATTGGATAATAGTTTTATATTAAGACTGAGGCGCCAGTCAATTATTGCAGCATCAGTAGCGGGGAGCCTGATGTCTGTTTATGGCCAATGTGTGCCGAGGATCCTCCCTGGTTGAATCACTTTATGTGGTTCGGAGCTTGGTGTGGGCTGATCACCCCTCAATGCTCGTAGCGCTGTGTGTTTCCAATTCCAATAAACTTGTTATCTCACTTTACATTTTACCTTGTGATATCTACTGTTGCTTTTGCACTTGACTATATTGCATATTGTGAACTGTTTTATATACTGCTTTCACTTGTTGAGCTTTTTGCTCATATATATATTGTTGTTGTTATAACCCTTCAGTGAAACCCGAGAATGGCCCGATTCAAGCAGACCGCATGTAAATCCACCTCAGGGAATGGGATTGCTTACCGCCGTATGATGGAGCGGGTTGGGAACTCGTAGTTCCCTAGATGTTATCTTTTGAACTTTTGGGATTTAAAAACTGTAGTAATGACTTAGACTTAATTTGGATTTTATTTTGGGTTGTAATAACTTTAGATGTTGTTCATACTCATTCCTGGTGATCCGGGGATTGTGGATTTAGATTTTAGTTCTAATGTTTCATAACTCTATAATTCTAGTTTATTTATCGTTTATGCATGCTTTAGTCGGTTAATTATGTTGGGTCCGTCACAGACTCCAATGAGGAGCCGAATGTATACATATATATATGTGAGATGATGATTTTGAATTTCATGATTTGAGATTGGTTGCTTGTATTTTCGAAGGGTGTGATGTTTTGGTGAGATTTTAGTGTGATCTCATTTGGAACCCTGATCTTAATAACATCCTTTACTTTTGAAAGATCACTTGTATTTTGAAAACATCCTTGCTTATAACTTGTCTTTGATCAAGACCCCTTTTCTGAAAATGATTTGATTTGAAATGACCTTAAAAGGAATTGGATAATAATTTATTAAGACTGAGGCGCCAGTCAATTATTGCAGCATCAGTAGCGGGGAGCCTGATGTTTGTTTATGGCCAATGTGTGCCGAGGATCCTCCCTGGTTGAATCACTTTATGTGGTTCGGAGCTTGGTGTGGGCTGATCACCCCTCAATGCTCGTAGCGCTGTGTGTTTCCAATTCCAATAAATTGATATCCCACATTGCACTTTACTTGTGTTTATACCTTGTGATATCTATTGTTGCTTTTGCACTTGATTATATTGCATATTGTGAACTGTCTTATTACTGTTTTCACTTGCTGAGCTTTATGCTCATATATATATTGTTGTTGTTATAACCCTTCAGTGAAACCCGAGAATGGCCCGTTTCAAGCAGACCGCACGTAAATCCACCTCAGGCAACGGGATTGCTTACCGCCGTATGATGGAGCAGGTTGGGAACTCGTAGTTCCCTAGTTAATTTCTTCTAATCTTTTGGGATTTAAAAACTGTAGTATGACTTAGACTTGATTTGGATTTCTATTTGGGTTGTAATAACTTTAGATGTTGTTCATACTCATTCCTGGTGATTCCGGGATTGTGGATTAGACTTGTAGATTAATATTTATAACTCTGTAGTTTAATTATATATATCGATATGCATGCTTTAGTCGGTTATTTAAGTTGGGTCCGTCACACCGGAAACAACTTGTAGCTTCATTATTGACTACATTGAAGTTGGAAACAACTTGTAGCTTCATTCCAGACCCGTTTGAAGTTGAAAACAACTTGTAGTTCATTTTCGGTTGTTTGAAATTGGAATTAATTTGTAGTTTCATTCTTGGCCGTTTGAGCTCGGAAACAACTTGTAGCTTCATTATTGACTAGATTGAAGTTGTGTTTCTTTAGCTTCATTCCAGACTCGTTTGAAGTTGAAAACAACATGTAGCTTCATTTTCGGTTGTTTGAAATTGGAATCAACTTGTAGTTTCATTCTTGATTCGTTTGAGCCTGAAAACAACTTAGATTGAAGTTGTAAACAACTTGGAGCTTCATTCCAGACTCGTTTGAAGTTGAAAACAACTTGTAGCTTCATTTTCGGTTGTTTGAAATTGGAATTAATTTGTAGTTTCATTCTTGGCTCGTTTGAGCCCGGAAACAACTTGTAGCTTCATTATTGACTAAATTGAAGTTGTAAACAACTTGTAGCTTCATTCCAGACACGTTTGAAGTTGAAAACAACTTGTAGCTTCATTTTCGGTTGTTTGAAATTGGAATTAATTTGTAGTTTCATTCTTGACTCGTTTGAGCCCGGAAACAACTTGTAGCTTCATTATTGACTAGATTGAAGTTGTGTTTCTTGTAGCTTCATTCCAGACTCGTTTGAAGTTGAAAACAACATGTAGCTTCATTTTGGGTTGTTTGAAATTGGAATCAACTTGTAGTTTCATTCTTGGCTCGTTTGAGCCCGGAAACAACTTAGATTGAAGTTGGAAACAACTTGTAGCTTCATTCCAGACCCGTTTGAAGTTGAAAACAACTTGTAGCTTCATTTTCGGTTGTTTGAAATTGGAATCAACTTGTAGTTTCATTCTTGGCTCGGTTGAGCCCGGAAACAACTTGTAGCTTCATTATTGACTACATTGAAGTTGGAAACAACTTGTAGCTTCATTCCAAACCCGTTTGAAGTTGAAAACAACTTGTAGCTTCATTTTCGGTTGTTTGATTTGGAATCAACTTGTAGTTTCATTCTTGGCCTTGTAGCTTCATTATTGACTAGATTGAAGTTGGAAACAACTTATAACTTCATTCCAGACTCGTTTGAATTTTAAAACAACTTGTAGCTTCATTTTCGGTTGTTTGAAATTGGAATCAACTTGTAGTTTCATTCTTGACTCGTTTGAGCCCGAAAACAACTTGTAGCTTCATTATTGACTAGATTGAAGTTGTAAACAACTTGGAGCTTCATTCCAGACTCGTTTGAAGTTGAAAACAACTTGTAGCTTCATTTTCGGTTGTTTGAAATTGGAATTAATTTGTAGTTTCATTCTTGGCCGTTTGAGCGCGGAAACAAAATTGTAGCTTCATTATTGACTAGATTGAAGTTGTGTTTCTTGTAGCTTCATTCCAGATTCGTTTGAAGTTGAAAACAACATGTAGCTTCTTTTCGGTTGTTTGAAATTGGAATCAACTTGTAGTTTCATTCTTAGCTCGTTTGAGCCCGGAAACAACTAGATTGAAGTTGGAAACCACTTGTAGCTTCATTCCAGACCCGTTTGAAGTTGAAAACAACTTGTAGCTTCATTTTCGGTTGTTTGAAATTGGAATCAACTTGTAGTTTCATTCTTGGCTCGTTTGAGCCCGGAAACAACTTGTAGCTTCATTATTGACTACATTGAAGTTGGAAACAACTTGTAGCTTCATTCCAGACCCGTTTGAAGTTGAAAACAACTTGTAGCTTCATTTTCGGTTGTTTGAAATTGGAATCAACTTGTAGTTTCATTCTTGGCCTTGTAGCTTCATTATTGACTAGATTAATTTGGAAACAACTTATAACTTCATTCCAGACACGTTTGAATTTTAAAACAACTTGTAGCTTCATTTTCAGTTGTTTGAAATTGGAATCAACTTGTAGTTTCATTCTTGACTCGTTTGAGCCCGGAAACAACTTAGATTGAAGTTGTAAACAACTTGGAGCTTCATTCCAGACTCGTTTGAAGTTGAAAACAACTTGTAGCTTCATTTTCAGTTGTTTGAAATTGGAATTAATTTGTAGTTTCATTCTTGGCCGTTTGAGCTCGGAAACAACTTGTAGCTTCATTATTGACTAGATTGAAGTTGTGTTTCTCGTAGCTTCATTCCAGACTCGTTTGAAGTTGAAAACAACATGTAGCTTCATTTTCGGTTGTTTGAAATTGGAATCAACTTGTAGTTTCATTCTTGACTCGTTTGAGCCCGGAAACAACTTAGATTGAAGTTGTAAACAACTTGGAGCTTCATTCCAGACTCGTTTGAAGTTGAAAACAACTTGTAGCTTCATTTTCGGTTGTTTGAAATTGGAATTAATTTGTAGTTTCATTCTTGGCTCGTTTGAGCCCGGAAACAACTTGTAGCTTCATTATTGACTAGATTGAAGTTGTAAACAACTTGTAGCTTCATTCCAGACACGTTTGAAGTTGAAAACAACTTGTAGCTTCATTTTTGGTTGTTTGAAATTGGAATTAATTTGTAGTTTCATTCTTGACTCGTTTGAGCCCGGAAACAACTTGTAGCTTCATTATTGACTAGATTGAAGTTGTGTTTCTTGTAGCTTCATTCCAGACTCGTTTGAAGTTGAAAACAACATGTAGCTTCATTTTGGGTTGTTTGAAATTGGAATCAACTTGTAGTTTCATTCTTGGCTCGTTTGAGCCCGGAAACAACTTAGATTGAAGTTGGAAACAACTTGTAGCTTCATTCCAGACCCGTTTGAAGTTGAAAACAACTTGTAGCTTCATTTTCGGTTGTTTGAAATTGGAATCAACTTGTAGTTTCATTCTTGGCTCGTTTGAGCCCGGAAACAACTTGTAGCTTCATTATTGACTACATTGAAGTTGGAAACAACTTGTAGCTTCATTCCAAACCCGTTTGAAGTTGAAAACAACTTGTAGCTTCATTTTCGGTTGTTTGATTTGGAATCAACTTGTAGTTTCATTCTTGGCCTTGTAGTTTCATTATTGACTAGATTGAAGTTGGAAACAACTTATAACTTCATTCCAGACTCGTTTGAATTTTAAAACAACTTGTAGCTTCATTTTCGGTTGTTTGAAATTGGAATCAACTTGTAGTTTCATTCTTGACTCGTTTGAGCCCGAAAACAACTTGTAGCTTCATTATTGACTAGATTGAAGTTGAAAACAACTTGGAGCTTCATTCCAGACTCGTTTGAAGTTGAAAACAACTTGTAGCTTCATTTTCGGTTGTTTGAAATTGGAATTAATTTGTAGTTCCGTTCTTGGCCGTTTGAGCGCGGAAACAAGTTGTAGCTTCATTATTGACTAGATTGAAGTTGTGTTTCTTGTAGCTTCATTCCAGATTCGTTTGAAGTTGAAAACAACATGTAGCTTCTTTTCGGTTGTTTGAAATTGGAATCAACTTGTAGTTTCATTCTTGGCTCGTTTGAGCCCGGAAACAACTTGTAGCTTCATTATTGACTACATTGAAGTTGGAAACAACTTGTAGCTTCATTCCAAACCCGTTTGAAGTTGAAAACAACTTGTAGCTTCATTTTCGGTTGTTTGATTTGGAATCAACTTGTAGTTTCATTCTTGGCCTTGTAGCTTCATTATTGACTAGATTGAAGTTGGAAACAACTTATAACTTCATTCCAGACTCGTTTGAATTTTAAAACAACTTGTAGCTTCATTTTCGGTTGTTTGAAATTGGAATCAACTTGTAGTTTCATTCTTGACTCGTTTGAGCCCGAAAACAACTTGTAGCTTCATTATTGACTAGATTGAAGTTGTAAACAACTTGGAGCTTCATTCCAGACTCGTTTGAAGTTGAAAACAACTTGTAGCTTCATTTTCGGTTGTTTGAAATTGGAATTAATTTGTAGTTTCGTTCTTGGCCGTTTGAGCGCGGAAACAACTTGTAGCTTCATTATTGACTAGATTGAAGTTGTGTTTCTTGTAGCTTCATTCCAGATTCGTTTGAAGTTGAAAACAACATGTAGCTTCTTTTCGGTTGTTTGAAATTGGAATCAACTTGTAGTTTCATTCTTAGCTCGTTTGAGCCCGGAAACAACTAGATTGAAGTTGGAAACCACTTGTAGCTTCATTCCAGACCCGTTTGAAGTTGAAAACAACTTGTAGCTTCATTTTCGGTTGTTTGAAATTGGAATCAACTTGTAGTTTCATTCTTGGCCTTGTAGCTTCATTATTGACTAGATTAAGTTGTAAACAACTTATAACTTCATTCCAGACACGTTTGAATTTTAAAACAACTTGTAGCTTCATTTTCGGTTGTTTGAAATTGGAATCAACTTGTAGTTTCATTCTTGACTCGTTTGAGCCCGAAAACAACTTGTAGCTTCATTATTGACTAGATTGAAGTTGTAAACAACTTGGAGTTTCATTCCAGACTCGTTTGAAGTTGAAAACAACTTGTAGCTTCATTTTCAGTTGTTTGAAATTGGAATTAATTTGTAGTTTCATTCTTGGCCGTTTGAGCTCGGAAACAACTTGTAGCTTCATTATTGACTAGATTGAAGTTGTGTTTCTCGTAGCTTCATTCCAGACTCGTTTGAAGTTGAAAACAACATGTAGCTTCATTTTCGGTTGTTTGAAATTGGAATCAACTTGTAGTTTCATTCTTGACTCGTTTGAGCCCGGAAACAACTTAGATTGAAGTTGTAAACAACTTGGAGCTTCATTCCAAACTCGTTTGAAGTTGAAAACAACTTGTAGCTTCATTTTCGGTTGTTTGAAATTGGAATTAATTTGTAGTTTCATTCTTGGCTCGTTTGAGCCCGAAAACAACTTGTAACTTCATTATTGACTAGATTGAAGTTGTAAACAACTTGTAGCTTCATTCCAGACACGTTTGAAGTTGAAAACAACTTGTAGCTTCATTTTCGGTTGTTTGAAATTGGAATTAATTTGTAGTTTCATTCTTGACTCGTTTGAGCCCGGAAACAACTTGTAGCTTCATTATTGACTAGATTGAAGTTGTGTTTCTTGTAGCTTCATTCCAGACTCGTTTGAAGTTGAAAACAACATGTAGCTTCATTTTGGGTTGTTTGAAATTGGAATCAACTTGTAGTTTCATTCTTGGCTCGTTTGAGCCCGGGAACAACTTAGATTGAAGTTGGAAACAACTTGTAGCTTCCTTCCAGACCCGTTTGAAGTTGAAAACAACTTGTAGCTTCATTTTCGGTTGTTTGAAATTGGAATCAACTTGTAGTTTCATTCTTGGCTCGTTTGAGCCCGGAAACAACTTGTAGCTTCATTATTGACTACATTGAAGTTGGAAACAACTTGTAGCTTCATTCCAACCCCGTTTGAAGTTGAAAACAACTTGTAGCTTCATTTTCGGTTGTTTGATTTGGAATCAACTTGTAGTTTCATTCTTGGCCTTGTAGCTTCATTATTGACTAGATTGAAGTTGGAAACAACTTATAACTTCATTCCAGACTCGTTTGAATTTTAAAACAACTTGTAGCTTCATTTTCGGTTGTTTGAAATTGGAATCAACTTGTAGTTTCATTCTTGACTCGTTTGAGCCCGAAAACAACTTGTAGCTTCATTATTGACTAGATTGAAGTTGTAAACAACTTGGAGCTTCATTCCAGACTCGTTTGAAGTTGAAAACAACTTGTAGCTTCATTTTCGGTTGTTTGAAATTTTGTAGTTTCATTCTTGGCCGTTTGAGCGCGGAAACAACTTGTAGCTTCATTATTGACTAGATTGAAGTTGTGTTTCTTGTAGCTTCATTCCAGACTCGTTTGAAGTTGAAAACAACTTGTAGCTTCATTTTCGGTTGTTTGAAATTGGAATTAATTTGTAGTTTAATTCTTGGCTCGTTTGAGCCCGGAAACAACTTGTAGCTTCATTATTGACTAGATTGAAGTTGTAAACAACTTGTAGCTTCATTCCAGACACGTTTGAAGTTGAAAACAACTTGTAGCTTCATTTTCGGTTGTTTGAAATTGGAATTAATTTGTAGTTTCATTCTTGACTCGTTTGAGCCCGAAAACAACTTGTAGCTTCATTATTGACTAGATCGAAGTTGTGTTTCTTGTAGCTTCATTCCAGACTCGTTTGAAGTTGAAAACAACATGTAGCTTCATTTTGGGTTGTTTGAAATTGGAATCAACTTGTAGTTTCATTCTTGGCTCGTTTGAGCCCGGAAACAACTTAGATTGAAGTTGGAAACAACTTGTAGCTTCCTTCCAGACACGTTTGAAGTTGAAAACAACTTGTAGCTTCATTTTCGGTTGTTTGAAATTGGAATCAACTTGTAGTTTCATTCTTGGCTCGTTTGAGCCCGGAAACAACTTGTAGCTTCATTATTGACTACATTGAAGTTGGAAACAACTTGTAGCTTCATTCCAAACCCGTTTGAAGTTGAAAACAACTTGTAGCTTCATTTTCGGTTGTTTGATTTGGAATCAACTTGTAGTTTCATTCTTGGCCTTGTAGCTTCATTATTGACTAGATTGAAGTTGGAAACAACTTATAACTTCATTCCAGACTCGTTTGAATTTTAAAACAACTTGTAGCTTCATTTTCGGTTGTTTGAAATTGGAATCAACTTGTAGTTTCATTCTTGACTCGTTTGAGCCCGAAAACAACTTGTAGCTTCATTATTGACTAGATTGAAGTTGTAAACAACTTGGAGCTTCATTCCAGACTCGTTTGAAGTTGAAAACAACTTGTAGCTTCATTTTCGGTTGTTTGAAATTGGAATTAATTTGTAGTTTCATTCTTGGCCGTTTGAGCGCGAAAACAACTTGTAGCTTCATTATTGACTAGATTGAAGTTGTGTTTCTTGTAGCTTCATTCCAGATTCGTTTGAAGTTGAAAACAACTTGTAGCTTCATTTTCCGTTGTTTGAAATTGGAATTAATTTGTAGTTTCATTCTTGGCCGTTTGAGCTCGGAAACAACTTGTAGCTTCATTATTGACTAGATTGAAGTTGGAAACAACTTGTAGCTTCATTCCAGACCCGTTTGAAGTTGAAAACAACTTGTAGCTTCATTTTCGGTTGTTTGAAATTGGAATCAACTTGTAGTTTCATTCTTGGCCTTGTAGCTTCATTATTGACTAGATTAAGTTGGAAACAACTTATAACTTCATTCCAGACACGTTTGAATTTTAAAACAACTTGTAGCTTCATTTTCGGTTGTTTGAAATTGGAATCAACTTGTAGTTTCATTCTTGACTCATTTGAGCACGAAAACAACTTTTAGTTTCATTATTGACTAGATTGAAGTTGTAAACAACTTGGAGCTTCATTCCAGACTCGTTTGAAGTTGAAAACAACTTGTAGCTTCATTTTCCGTTGTTTGAAATTGGAATTAATTTGTAGTTTCATTCTTGGCCGTTTGAGCTCGGAAACAACTTGTAGCTTCATTATTGACTAGATTGAAGTTGTGTTTCTCGTAGCTTCATTCCAGACTCGTTTGAAGTTGAAAACAACATGTAGCTTCATTTTCGGTTGTTTGAAATTGGAATTAATTTGTAGTTTCATTCTTGGCCGTTTGAGCGCGGAAACAACTTGTAGCTTCATTATTGACTAGATTGGAGTTGTGTTTCTTGTAGTTTCATTCTTGACTCGTTTGAGCCCGGAAACAACTTAGATTGAAGTTGTAAACAACTTGGAGCTTCATTCCAGACTCGTTTGAAGTTGAAAACAACTTGTAGCTTCATTTTCGGTTGTTTGAAATTGGAATTAATTTGTAGTTTCATTCTTGGCTCGTTTGAGCCCGGAAACAACTTGTAGCTTCATTATTGACTAGATTGAAGTTGTAAACAACTTGTAGCTTCATTCCAGACACGTTTGAAGTTGAAAACAACTTGTAGCTTCATTTTCGGTTGTTTGAAATTGGAATTAATTGTAGTTTCATTCTTGACTCGTTTGAGCCCGGAAACAACTTGTAGCTTCATTATTGACTAGATTGAAGTTGTGTTTCTTGTAGCTTCATTCCAGACTCGTTTGAAGTTGAAAACAACATGTAGCTTCATTTTGGGTTGTTTGAAATTGGAATCAACTTGTAGTTTCATTCTTGGCTCGTTTGAGCCCGGAAACAACTCAACAACTTAGTAGCTTCTTCCAGACCCGTTTGAAGTTTGAAAACAACTTGTAGCTTCATTTTCGGTTGTTTTGAAAATGGAATCAACTTGTAGTTTCATTCTTGGCTCGTTTGAGCCCGGAACAACTTGTAGCTTCATTCATTGACTACATTGAAGTTGGAAACAACTTGTAGCTTCATTCCAAACCCGTTTGAAGTTTGAAAACAACTTGTAGCTTCATTTTCGGTTGTTTGATTTGAATCAACTTGTAGTTTCATTCTTGGCCTGGTAGCTTCATTATTGACTAGATTGTTTTAAAATTCAACGTGTCTGGAATGAAGTTATACGTTGTTTCCAACTTCAATCTAGTCAATAATGAAGCTACAAGGCCAAGAATGAAACTACAAGTTGATTCCAATTTCAAAACACCCGAAAATGAAGCTACAAGTTGTTTTCAACTTCAAACGGGTTGGAATGACGCTACAAGTTGTTTCCAACTTCAATGTAGTCATAATGAAGCTACAAGTGTTCCGGGCTCAAACGAGCCAAGAATGAAACTACAAGTTGATTCCAATTTCAAACAACCGAAAATGAAGCTACAAGTTGTTTTCAACTTCAAACGGGTCTGGAAATGAAGCTACAAGTTGTTTCAACTCAATCTACGTTGTTTCGGGCTCAAACGAGCTAAGAATGAAACTACAAGTTGATTCCAATTTCAAACAACCGAAAATGAAGCTACAAGTGTTTTCAACTTCAAACGAGTCTGGAATGAAGCTACAAGTTTTCACAACTTCAATCTAGTCAATAATGAAGCTACAGTTGTTTCCGGGCTCAAACGAGCCAAGAATGAAACTACAATTAATTCCAATTTCAAACAACCGAAAATGAAGCTACAAGTTGTTTTCAACTTCAAACGAGTCTGGAATGAAGCTACAAGTTGTTTACAACTTCAATCTAGTCAATAATGAAGCTACAAGTTGTTTTCGGGCTCAAACGAGTCAAGAATGAAACTACAAGTTGATTCCAATTTCAAACAACCGAAAATGAAGCTACAAGTTGTTTTAAAATTCAAACGAGTCTGGAATGAAGTTATAAGTTGTTTCCAACTTCAATCTAGTCAATAATGAGCTACAAGGCCAAGAATGAAACTACAAGTTGATTCCAATTCAAACAACCGAAAATGAAGCTACAAGTTGTTTTCAACTTCAAACGGGTCTGGAATGAAGCTACAAGTTGTTTCCAACTTCAATGTAGTCAATAATGAAGCTACAAGTTGTTTCCGGGCTCAAACGAGCCAAGAATGAAACTACAAGTTGATTCCAATTTCAAACAACCGAAAATGAAGCTACAAGTTGTTTTCAACTTCAAACGGTCTGGAATGAAGCTACAAGTTGTTTCCAACTTCAATCTAAGTTGTTTCCGGGCTCAAACGAGCCAAGAATGAAACTACAAGTTGATTCCAATTTAAACAACCCAAATGAAGCTACAAGTTGTTTTCAACTTCAAACGAGTCTGGAATGAAGCTACAAGAAACACAACTTCAATCTAGTCATAATGAAGCTACAAGTTGTTTCCGGGCTCAAACGAGTCCAAGAATGAAACTACAAGTTGATTCCATTTCAAACAACCGAAAATGAAGCTACAAGTTGTTTTCAACTTCAAACGGGTCTGGAATGAAGCTACAAGTTTTTTCCAACTTCAATGTAGTCAATAATGAAGCTACAAGTTGTTTCCGGGCTCAAACGAGCCAAGAATGAAACTACAAGTTGATTCCAATTTCAAACAACCGAAAATGAAGCTACAAGTTGTTTCAACTTCAAACGGGTCTGGAATGAAGCTACAAGTTGTTTCCAACTTCAATCTAAGTTGTTTCCGGGCTCAAACGAGCCAGAATGAAACTATAAGTTGATTCCAATTTCAAACAACCGAAATGAAGCTACATGTTGTTTTCAACTTCAAACGAGTCTGGAATGAAGCTACAAGAAACACAACTTCAATCTAGTCAATAATGAAGCTACAAGTTGTTTCCGCGCTCAACGGCCAAGAATGAAACTACAAATTAATTCCAATTTCAAACAACCGATGATGAAGCTACAAGTTGTTTTCAACTTCAAACGAGTCTGGAATGAAGCTCCAAGTTGTTTACAACTTCAATCTAGTCAATAATGAAGCTACAAGTTCTTTTCGGGCTCAAACGAGTCAAGAATGAAACTACAAGTTGATTCCAATTTCAAACAACCGAAAATGAAGCTACAAGTTGTTTTAAAATTCAAACGAGTCTGGAAGGAAGTTATAAGTTGTTTCCAACTTCAATCTAGTCAATAATGAAGCTACAAGGCCAAGAATGAAACTACAAGTTGATTCAAAATCAAACAACCGAAAATGAAGCTACAAGTTGTTTTCAACTTCAAACGGGTCTGGAATGAAGCTACAAGTTGTTTCCAACTTCAATGTAGTCAATAATGAAGCAACAAGTTGTTTCCGGGCTCAAACGAGCCAAGAATGAAACTACAAGTTGATTCCAATTTCAAACAACCGAAAATGAAGCTACAAGTTGTTTTCAACTTCAAACGGGTCTGCAATGAAGCTACAAGTTGTTTCCAACTTCAATCTAAGTTGTTTCCGGGCTCAAACGAGCCAAGAATGAAACTACAAGTTGATTCCAATTTCAAACAACCCAAAATGAAGCTACATGTTGTTTTCAACTTCAAACGAGTCTGGAATGAAGCTACAAGAAACACAACTTCAATCTAGTCAATAATGAAGCTACAAGTTGTTTCCGGGCTCAAACGAGTCAAGAATGAATTTACAAGTTGATTCCATTTTCAAACAACCGAAAATGAAGCTACAAGTTGTTTTCAACTTCAAACGGGTCTGGAATGAAGCTACAAGTTTTTTCCAACTTCAATGTAGTCAATAATGAAGCTACAAGTTGTTTCCGGGCTCAAACGGGCCAAGAATGAAACTACAAGTTGATTCCAATTTCAAACAACCGAAAACGAAGCTACAAGTTGTTTTCAACTTCAAACGGGTCTGGAATGAAGCTACAAGTTGTTTCCAACTTCAATCTAAGTGTTTCCGGGCTCAAACGAGCCAAGAATGAAACTATAAGTTGATTCCAATTTCAAACAACCGAAAATGAAGCTACATGTTGTTTTCAACTTCAAATGAGTCTGGAATGAAGCTACAAGAAACACAACTTCAATCTAGTCAATAATGAAGCTACAAGTTGTTTCCGCGCTCAAACGGCCAAGAATGAAACTACAAATTAATTCCAATTTCAAACAACCGATGATGAAGCTACAAGTTGTTTTCAACTTCAAACGAGTCTGGAATGAAGCTCCAAGTTGTTTACAACTTCAATCTAGTCAATAATGAAGCTACAAGTTCTTTTCGGGCTCAAACGAGTCAAGAATGAAACTACAAGTTGATTCCAATTTCAAACAACCGAAAATGAAGCTACAAGTTGTTTTAAAATTCAAACGAGTCTGGAAGGAAGTTATAAGTTGTTTCCAACTTCAATCTAGTCAATAATGAAGCTACAAGGCCAAGAATGAAACTACAAGATGATTCCAAATCAAACAACCGAAAATGAAGCTACAAGTTGTTTTCAACTTCAAACGGGTCTGGAATGAAGCTACAAGTTGTTTCCAACTTAAATGCAGTCAATAATGAAGCAACAAGTTGTTTCCGTGCTCAAACGAGCCAAGAATGAAACTACAAGTTGATTCCAATTTCAAACAACCCAAAATGAAGCTACATGTTGTTTTCAACTTCAAACGAGTCTGGAATGAAGCTACAAGAAACACAACTTCAATCTAGTCAATAATGAAGCTACAAGTTGTTTCCGGGCTCAAACGAGTCAAGAATGAATTTACAAGTTGATTCCATTTTCAAACAACCGAAAATGAAGCTACAAGTTGTTTTCAACTTCAAACGGGTCTGGAATGAAGCTACAAGTTTTTTCCAACTTCAATGTAGTCAATAATGAAGCTACAAGTTGTTTCCGGGCTCAAACGGGCCAAGAATGAAACTACAAGTTGATTCCAATTTCAAACAACCGAAAACGAAGCTACAAGTTGTTTTCAACTTCAAACGGGTCTGGAATGAAGCTACAAGTTGTTTCCAACTTCAATCTAAGTTGTTTCCGGGCTCAAACGAGCCAAGAATGAAACTACAAGTTGATTCCAATTTCAAACAACCCAAAATGAAGCTACATGTTGTTTTCAACTTCAAACGAGTCTGGAATGAAGCTACAAGAAACACAACTTCAATCTAGTCAATAATGAAGCTACAAGTTGTTTCCGAGCTCAAACGGCCAAGAATGAAACTACAAATTAATTCCAATTTCAAACAACCGAAAATGAAGCTACAAGTTGTTTTCAACTTCAAACGAGTCTGGAATGAAGCTCCAAGTTGTTTACAACTTCAATCTAGTCAATAATGAAGCTACAAGTTGTTTTCGGGCTCAAACGAGTCAAGAATGAAACTACAAGTTGATTCCAATTTCAAACAACCGAAAATGAAGCTACAAGTTGTTTTCAACTTCAAACGAGTCTGGAATGAAGCTACAAGTTGTTTCCGACTTCAATCTTGTCAATAATGAAGCTCCAAGTTGTTTACAACTTCAATCTAGTCAATAATTAAGCTACAAGTTGTTTTCGGGCTCAAACGAGTCAAGAATGAAACTACAAGTTGATTCCAATTTCAAACAACCGAAAATGAAGCTACAAGTTGTTTTCAACTTCAAACGAGTCTGGAATGAAGCTACAAGTTGTTTCCGACTTCAATCTTGTCAATAATGAAGCTACAAGTTGTTTCTGGGCTCAAACGAGCCAAGAATGAAACTACAAGTTGATTCCAATTTCAAACAACCGAAAATGAAGCTACAAGTTGTTTTAAAATTCAAACGTGTCTGGAATGAAGTTATAAGTTGTTTCCAACTTCAA
Source organism: Daucus carota subsp. sativus (assembly GCF_001625215.2). Lineage (NCBI taxonomy): Eukaryota > Viridiplantae > Streptophyta > Magnoliopsida > Apiales > Apiaceae > Daucus > Daucus carota. The sequence goes on from NC_030383.2 coordinate 25,626,991, forward strand.
TCTAGTCAATAATGAAGCTACAAGGCCAAGAATGAAACTACAAGTTGATTCCAATTTCAAACAACCAAAAATGAAGCTACAAGTTGTTTTCAACTTCAAACGGGTCTGGAATGAAGCTACAAGTTGTTTCCAACTTCAATCTAAGTTGTTTCCGGGCTCAAACGAGCCAAGAATGAAACTATAAGTTGATTCCAATTTCAAACAACCGAAAATGAAGCTACATGTTGTTTTCAACTTCAAATGAGTCTGGAATGAAGCTACAAGAAACACAACTTCAATCTAGTCAATAATGAAGCTACAAGTTGTTTCCGCGCTCAAACGGCCAAGAATGAAACTACAAATTAATTCCAATTTCAAACAACCGATGATGAAGCTACAAGTTGTTTTCAACTTCAAACGAGTCTGGAATGAAGCTCCAAGTTGTTTACAACTTCAATCTAGTCAATAATGAAGCTACAAGTTCTTTTCGGGCTCAAACGAGTCAAGAATGAAACTACAAGTTGATTCCAATTTCAAACAACCGAAAATGAAGCTACAAGTTGTTTTAAAATTCAAACGAGTCTGGAAGGAAGTTATAAGTTGTTTCCAACTTCAATCTAGTCAATAATGAAGCTACAAGGCCAAGAATGAAACTACAAGATGATTCCAAATCAAACAACCGAAAATGAAGCTACAAGTTGTTTTCAACTTCAAACGGGTCTGGAATGAAGCTACAAGTTGTTTCCAACTTCAATGCAGTCAATAATGAAGCAACAAGTTGTTTCCGTGCTCAAACGAGCCAAGAATGAAACTACAAGTTGATTCCAATTTCAAACAACCGAAAATGAAGCTACAAGTTGTTTTCAACTTCAAACGGGTCTGGAATGAAGCTACAAGTTGTTTCCAACTTCAATCTAAGTTGTTTCCGGGCTCAAACGAGCCAAGAATGAAACTACAAGTTGATTCCAATTTCAAACAACCCAAAATGAAGCTACATGTTGTTTTAAAATTCAAACGAGTCTGGAATGAAGCTACAGGAAACACAACTTCAATCTAGTCAATAATGAAGCTACAAGTTGTTTCCGGGCTCAAACGAGTCAAGAATGAAACTACAAGTTGATTCCATTTTCAAACAACCGAAAATGAAGCTACAAGTTGTTTTCAACTTCAAACGGGTCTGGAATGAAGCTACAAGTTTTTTCCAACTTCAATGTAGTCAATAATGAAGCTACAAGTTGTTTCCGGGCTCAAACGGGCCAAGAATGAAACTACAAGTTGATTCCAATTTCAAACAACCGAAAACGAAGCTACAAGTTGTTTTCAACTTCAAACGGGTCTGGAATGAAGCTACAAGTTGTTTCCAACTTCAATCTAAGTTGTTTCCGGGCTCAAACGAGCCAAGAATGAAACTACAAGTTGATTCCAATTTCAAACAACCCAAAATGAAGCTACATGTTGTTTTCAACTTCAAACGAGTCTGGAATGAAGCTACAAGAAACACAACTTCAATCTAGTCAATAATGAAGCTACAAGTTGTTTCCGAGCTCAAACGGCCAAGAATGAAACTACAAATTAATTCCAATTTCAAACAACCGAAAATGAAGCTACAAGTTGTTTTCAACTTCAAACGAGTCTGGAATGAAGCTCCAAGTTGTTTACAACTTCAATCTAGTCAATAATGAAGCTACAAGTTGTTTTCGGGCTCAAACGAGTCAAGAATGAAACTACAAGTTGATTCCAATTTCAAACAACCGAAAATGAAGCTACAAGTTGTTTTCAACTTCAAACAAGTCTGGAATGAAGCTACAAGTTGTTTCCGACTTCAATCTTGTCAATAATGAAGCTCCAAGTTGTTTACAACTTCAATCTAGTCAATAATGAAGCTACAAGTTGTTTTCGGGCTCAAACGAGTCAAGAATGAAACTACAAGTTGATTCCAATTTCAAACAACCGAAAATGAAGCTACAAGTTGTTTTCAACTTCAAACGAGTCTGGAATGAAGCTACAAGTTGTTTCCGACTTCAATCTTGTCAATAATGAAGCTACAAGTTGTTTCTGGGCTCAAACGAGCCAAGAATGAAACTACAAGTTGATTCCAATTTCAAACAACCGAAAATGAAGCTACAAGTTGTTTTAAAATTCAAACGTGTCTGGAATGAAGTTATAAGTTGTTTCCAACTTCAATCTAGTCAATAATGAAGCTACAAGGCCAAGAATGAAACTACAAGTTGATTCCAATTTCAAACAACCAAAAATGAAGCTACAAGTTGTTTTCAACTTCAAACGGGTCTGGAATGAAGCTACAAGTTGTTTCCAACTTCAATGTAGTCAATAATGAAGCTACAAGTTGTTTCCGGGCTCAAACGAGCCAAGAATGAAACTACAAGTTGATTCCAATTTCAAACAACCGAAAATGAAGCTACAAGTTGTTTTCAACTTCAAACGGGTCTGGAATGAAGCTACAAGTTGTTTCCAACTTCAATCTAGTTGTTTCTGGGCTCAAACGAGCTATGAATGAAACTACAAGTTGATTCCAATTTCAAACAACCGAAAATGAAACTACATGTTGTTTTCAACTTCAAACGAGTGTGGAATGAAGCTACAAGAAACACAACTTCAATCTAGTCAATAATGAAGCTACAAGTTGTTTCCGCGCTCAAACGGCCAAGAATGAAACTAAAAATTAATTCCAATTTCAAACAACCGAAAATGAAGCTACAAGTTGTTTTCAACTTCAAACGAGTCTGGAATGAAGCTCCAAGTTGTTTACAACTTCAATCTAGTCAATAATGAAGCTACAAGTTGTTTTCGGGCTCAAACGAGTCAAGAATGAAACTACAAGTTGATTCCAATTTCAAACAACCGAAAATGAAGCTACAAGTTGTTTTAAAATTCAAACAAGTCTGGAATGAAGTTATAAGTTGTTTCCAACTTCAATCTAGTCAATAATGAAGCTACAAGGCCAAGAATGAAACTACAAGTTGATTCCAAATCAAACAATCGAAAATGAAGCTACAAGTTGTTTTCAACTTCAAACGGGTCTGGAATGAAGCTACAAGTTGTTTCCAACTTCAATGTAGTCAATAATGAAGCTACAAGTTGTTTCCGGGCTCAAACGAGCCAAGAATGAAACTACAAGTTGATTCCAATTTCAAGCAACCGAAAATGAAGCTACAAGTTGTTTTCAACTTCAAACGGGTCTGGAATGAAGCTACAAGTTGTTTCCAACTTCAATCTAAGTTGTTTTCGGGCTCAAACGAGCCAAGAATGAAACTTCAAGTTGATTCCAATTTCAAACAACCCAAAATGAAGCTACATGTTGTTTTCAACTTCAAGCGAGTCTGGAATGAAGCTACAAGAAACACAACTTCAATCTAGTCAATAATGAAGCTACAAGTTGTTTCCGGGCTCAAACGAGTCAAGAATGAAACTACAAATTAATTCCAATTTCAAACAACCGAAAATGAAGCTACAAGTTGTTTTCAACTTCAAACGTGTCTGGAATGAAGCTACAAGTTGTTTACAACTTCAATCTAGTCAATAATGAAGCTACAAGTTATTTTCGGGCTCAAACGAGTCAAGAATGAAACTACAAGTTGATTCCAATTTCAAACAACCGAAAATGAAGCTACAAGTTGTTTTAAAATTCAAACGAGTCTGGAATGAAGTTATAAGTTGTTTCCAACTTCAATCTAGTCAATAATGAAGCTACAAGGCCAAGAATGAAACTACAAGTTGATTCCAATTTCAAACAACCGAAAATGAAGCTACAAGTTGTTTTCAACTTCAAACGGGTCTGGAATGAAGCTACAAGTTGTTTCCAACTTCAATGTAGTCAATAATGAAGCTACAAGTTGTTTCCGGGCTCAAACGAGCCAAGAATGAAACTACAAGTTGATTCTAATTTCAAACAACCGAGAATGAAGCTACAAGTTGTTTTCAACTTCAAACGGGTCTGGAATGAAGCTACACGTTGTTTCCAACTTCAATCTAAGTTGTTTCCGGGCTCAAACGAGGCAAGAATGAAACTACAAGTTGATTCCAATTTCAAACAACCCAAAATGAAGCTACATGTTGTTTTCAACTTCAAACGAGTCTGGAATGAAGCTACAAGAAACACAACTTCAATCTAGTCAATAATGAAGCTACAAGTTGTTTCCGGGCTCAAACGAGTCAAGAATGAAACTACAAGTTGATTCCAATTTCAAACAACCGAAAATGAAGCTACAAGTTGTTTTCAACTTCAAACGGGTCTGGAATGAAGCTACAAGTTGTTTCCAACTTCAATGTAGTCAATATGAAGCTACAAGTTTTTTTCCGGGCTCAAACGAGCCAAGAATGAAACTACAAGTTGATTCCAATTCAAACAACCGAAACGAAGCTACAAGTTGTTTTCAACTTCAAACGGGTCTGGAATGAAGCTACAAGTTGTTTCCAACTTCAATCTAGTTGTTTCCGGGCTCAAACGAGCTAAGAATGAAACTACAAGTTGATTCCAATTTCAAACAACCGAAAATGAAACTACATGTTGTTTTCAACTTCAAACGAGTCTGGAATGAAGCTACAAGAAACACAACTTCAATCTAGTCAATAATGAAGCTACAAGTTGTTTCCGAGCTCAAACGGCCAAGAATGAAACTACTAATTAATTCCAATGTCAAACAACCGAAAATGAAGCTACAAGTTGTTTTCAACTTCAAACGAGTCTGGAATGAAGCTCCAAGTTGTTTACAACTTCAATCTAGTCAATAATGAAGCTACAAGTTGTTTTCGGGCTCAAACGAGTCAAGAATGAAACTACAAGTTGATTCCAATTTCAAACAACCGAAAATGAAGCTACAAGTTGTTTTCAACTTCAAACGAGTCTGGAATGAAGCTGCAAGTTGTTTCCAACTTCAATCTAGTCAATAATGGAGCTACAAGTTGTTTCCGGGCTCAAACGAGCCAAGAATGAAACTACAAGTTGATTCCAATTTCAAACAACCGAAAATGAAGCTACAAGTTGTTTTCAACTTCAAACGGGTCTGGAAAAAAGCTACAAATTGTTTCCAACTTCAATGTAGTCAATAATGAAGCTACAAGTTGTTTCCGGGCTCAAACGAGCCAAGAATGAAACTACAAGTTGATTCCAATTTCAAACAACCGAAAATGAAGCTACAAGTTGTTTTAAAATTCAAACGAGTTTGGAATGAAGTTATAAGTTGTTTCCAACTTCAATCTAGTCAATAATGAAGCTACAAGGCCAAGAATGAAACTACAAGTTGATTCCAATTTCAAACAACCGAAAATGAAGCTACAAGTTGTTTTCAACTTCAACCGGGTCTGGAATGAAGCTACAAGTTGTTTCCAACTTCAATCTAGTCAATAATGAATCTACAAGTTGTTTCCGGGCTCAAACGAGCCAAGAATGAAACTACAAGTTGATTCCAATTTCAAACAACCGAGAATGAAGCTACAAGTTGTTTTCAACTTCAAACGGGTCTGGAATGAAGCTACAAGTTGTTTCCACTTCAATCTAAGTTGTTTCCGGGCTCAAACGAGGCCAAGAATGAAACTACAAGTGATTCCAATTTCAAACAACCGAAAATGAAGCTACAAGTTGTTTTAAAATTCAACGTGTCTGGAATGAAGTTATAAGTTGTTTCCAACTTCAATCTAGTCAATAATGAAGCTACAAGGCTAAGAATGAAACTACAAGTTGATTCCAATTTCAAACAACCAAAAATGAAGCTACAAGTTGTTTTCAACTTCAAACGGGTCTGGAATGAAGCTACAAGTTGTTTCCAACTTCAATGTAGTCAATAATGAAGCTACAAGTTGTTTCCGGGCTCAAACGAGCCAAGAATGAAACTACAAGTTGATTCCAATTTCAAAACAACCGAAATGAAGCTACAAGTTGTTTTCAACTTCAAACGGGTCTGGAATGAAGCTACAAGTTGTTTCCAACTTCAATCTAGTTGTTTCCGGGCTCAAACGAGCTAATGAATGAAACTACAAGTTGATTCCAATTTCAAACAACCGAAAATGAACTACATGTTGTTTTCAACTCAAACGAGTGTGGAATGAAGCTACAAGAAACGCAACTTCAATCTAGTCAATAATGAAGCTACAAGTTGTTTCCGCGCTCAAACGGCCAAGAATGAAACTAAAAATTAATTCCAATTTCAAACAACCGAAAATGTAGCTACAAGTTGTTTTCAACTTCAAACGAGTCTAGAATGAAGCTCCAAGTTGTTTACAACTTCAATCTAGTCAATAATGAAGCTACAAGTTGTTTTCGGGCTCAAACGAGTCAAGAATGAAACTACAAGTTGATTCCAATTTCAAACACCGAAAATGAAGCTACAAGTTGTTTTAAAAATTTAAACGAGTCTGGAATGAAGTTATAGTTGTTTCCAACTTCAATCTAGTCAATAATGAAGCTACAAGGCCAAGAATGAAACTACAAGTTGATTCCAAATCAAACAATCGAAAATAAAGCTACAAGTTGTTTTCAACTTCAAACGGGTCTGGAATGAAGCTACAAGTTGTTTCCAACTTCAATGTAGTCAATAATGAAGCTACAAGTTGTTTCCGGGCTCAAACGAGCCAAGAATGAAACTACAAGTTGATTCCAATTTCAAACAACTGAAAAATGAAGCTACAAGTTGTTTTCAACTTCAAACGGGTCTGGAATGAAGCTACAAGTTGTTTCCAACTTCAATCTAAGTTGTTTCCGGGCTCAAACGAGCCAAGAATGAAACTTCAAGTTGATTCCAATTTCAAACAACCAAAATGAAGCTACATGTTGTTTTCAACTTCAAGCGAGTCTGGAATGAAGCTACAAGAAACACAACTTCAATCTAGTCAATAATGAAGCTACAAGTTGTTTCCGGACTCAAACGAGCAAGAATGAAACTACAAATTAATTCCAATTTCAAACTACCGAAATGAAGCTACAAGTTGTTTTCAACTTCAAACGAGTCTGGAATGAAGCTACAAGTTGTTTCCAACTTCAATCTAGTCAATAATGAAGCTACAAGTTGTTTCGGGCTCAAACGAGTCCAAGAATGAAACTACAAGTTGATTCCAATTTCAAACAACCGAAAATGAAGCTACAAGTTGTTTTAAAATTCAAACGAGTCTGGAATGAAGTACAAGTTGTTTCCAACTTCAATCTAGTCAATAATGAAGCTACAAGGCCAAGAATGAAACTACAAGTTGATTCCAATTTCAAACAACCGAAAATGAAGCTACAAGTTGTTTTCAACTTCAAACGGGTCTGGAATGAAGCTACAAGTGTTTCCAACTTCAATCTAGTCAATAATGAAGCTACAAGTTGTTTCCGGGCTCAAACGAGCCAAGAATGAAACTACAAGTTGATTCCAATTTCAAACAACCGAAAATGAAGCTACAAGTTGTTTTCAACTTCAAACGGGTCTGGAATGAAGCTACAAGTTGTTTCCAACTTCAATCAAGTTGTTTCCGGGCTCAAACGAGCCAAGAATGAAACTACAAGTTGATTCCAATTTCAAACAACCGAAAATGAAGCTACAAGTTGTTTTCAACTTCAAACGAGTCTGGAATGAAGCTACAAGTTGTTTCAACTTCAATCTAGTCAATAATGAAGCTACAAGTTGTTTCGGGCTCAAACGAGCCAAGAATGAAACTACAAGTTGATTCCAATTTCAAACAACCGAAAATGAAGCTACAAGTTGTTTTCAACTTCAAACGAGTCTGGAATGAAGCTACAAGTTGTTTCCAACTTCAATCTAGTCAATAATGAAGCTACAAGTTGTTTCCGGGCTCAAACGAGCCAAGAAGAATGAAACTACAAGTTGATTCCAATTTCAAACAACCGAAAATGAAGCTACAAGTTGTTTTCAACTTCAAACGGGTCTGGAATGAAGCTACAAGTTGTTTCCAACTTCAATCTAAGTTGTTTCCGGGCTCAAACGAGCCAAGAATGAAACTACAAGTTGATTCCAATTTCAAACAACCGAAAATGAAGCTACAAGTTGTTTTCAACTTCAAACGAGTCTGGAATGAAGCTACAAGTTGTCCAACTTCAATCTAGTCAATAATGAAGCTACAAGTTGTTTCCGGGCTCAAACGAGCAAGATGAAACTACAAGTTGATTCCAATTTCAAACAACCGAAAATGAAGCTACAAATTGTTTTCAACTTCAAACGAGTCTGGAATGAAGCTACAAGTTGTTTCCAACTTCAATCTAGTCAATAATGAAGCTACAAGTTGTTTCCGGCTCAAACGAGTCAAGAATGAAACTACAAGTTGATTCCAATTTCAAACAACCGAAAATGAAGCTACAAGTTGTTTTCAACTTCAAACGAGTCTGGAATGAAGCTACAAGTTGTTTCCAACTTCAATCTAGTCAATAATGAAGCTACAAGTTGTTTCCGGGCTCAAACGAGCCAAGAATGAAACTACAAGTTGATTCCAATTTCAAACAACCGAAAATGAAGCTACAAGTTGTTTTCAACTTCAAACGGGTCTGGAATGAAGCTACAAGTTGTTTCCAACTTCAATCTAAGTTGTTTCCGGGCTCAAACGAGCCAAGAATGAAACTACAAGTTGATTCCAATTTCAAACAACCGAAAATGAAGCTACAAGTTGTTTTCAACTTCAAACGAGTCTGGAATGAAGCTACAAGAAACACAACTTCAATCTAGTCAATAATGAAGCTACAAGTTGTTTCCGGCTCAAACGAGCCAAGAATGAAACTACAAATTAATTCCAATTTCAAACAACCGAAAATGAAGCTACAAGTTGTTTTCAACTTCAAACGAGTCTGGAATGAAGCTACAAGTTGTTTCAACTTCAATCTAGTCAATAATGAAGCTACAAGTTGTTTCCGGGCTCAAACGAGTCAAGAATGAAACTACAAGTTGATTCCAATTTCAAACAACCGAAAATGAAGCTACAAGTTGTTTTCAACTTCAAACGAGTCTGGAATGAAGCTACAAGTTGTTTCCAACTTCAATCTAGTCAATAATGAAGCTACAAGTTGTTTCCGGGCTCAAACGAGCCAAGAATGAAACTACAAGTTGATTCCAATTTCAAACAACCGAAATGAAGCTACAAGTTGTTTTCAACTTCAACGGTCTGGAATGAAGCTACAAGTTGTTTCCAACTTCAATGTAGTCAATAATGAAGCTACAAGTTGTTTCCGGGCTCAACGAGCCAAGAATGAAACTACAAGTTGATTCCAATTTCAACACCGAAAATGAAGCTACAAGTTGTTTTCAACTTCAAACGGGTCTGGAATGAAGCTACAAGTTGTTTCCAACTTCAATCTAGTCAATAATGAAGCTACAAGGCCAAGAATGAAACTACAAGTTGATTCCAATTTCAAACACCGAAAATGAAGCTACATGTTGTTTTCAACTTCAAACGAGTCTGGAATGAAGCTACAAGTTGTTCAACTTCAATCTAGTCAATAATGAAGCTACAAGTTGTTTCCGGGCTCAAACGAGCCAAGAATGAAACTACAAGTTGATTCCAATTTCAAACAACCGAAAATGAAGCTACAAGTTGTTTTCAACTTCAAACGAGTCTGGAATGAAGCTACAAGTTGTTTCCAACTTCAATCTAGTCAATAATGAAGCTACAAGTTGTTTCGGGCTCAAACGAGCCAAGAATGAAACTACAAGTTGATTCCAATTTCAAACAACCGAAAATGAAGCTACAAGTTGTTTTCAACTTCAAACGAGTCTGGAATGAAGCTACAAGTTGTTTCCAACTTCAATCTAGTCAATAATGAAGCTACAAGTTGTTTCCGGGCTCAAACGAGCCAAGAATGAAACTACAAGTTGATTCCAATTTCAAACAACCGAAAATGAAGCTACAAGTTGTTTTCAACTTCAAACGGTCTGGAATGAAGCTACAAGTTGTTTCCAACTTCAATCTAAGTTGTTTCCGGGCTCAAACGAGCCAAGAATGAAACTACAAGTTGATTCCAATTTCAAACAACCGAAAATGAAGCTACAAGTTGTTTTCAACTTCAAACGAGTCTGGAATGAAGCTACAAGTTGTTCAACTTCAATCTAGTCAATAATGAAGCTACAAGTTGTTTCGGCTCAAACGAGCCAAGAATGAAACTACAAGTTGATTCCAATTTCAAACAACCGAAAATGAAGCTACAAGTTGTTTTCAACTTCAAACGAGTCTGGAATGAAGCTCCAAGTTGTTTACAACTTCAATCTAGTCAATAATGAAGCTACAAGTTGTTTCCGGGCTCAAACGAGCCAAGAATGAAACTACAAGTTGATTCCAATTTCAAACAACCGAAAATGAAGCTACAAGTTGTTTTCAACTTCAAACGAGTCTGGAATGAAGCTACAAGTTGTTTCCAACTTCAATCTAGTCAATAATGAAGCTACAAGTTGTTTCCGGGCTCAAACGAGCCAAGAATGAAACTACAAGTTGATTCCAATTTCAAACAACCGAAAATGAAGCTACAAGTTGTTTTCAACTTCAAACGGGTCTGGAATGAAGCTACAAGTTGTTTCCAACTTCAATCTAGTCAATAATGAAGCTACAAGTTGTTTCCGGGCTCAAACGAGCCAAGAATGAAACTACAAGTTGATTCCAATTTCAAACAACCGAAAATGAAGCTACAAGTTGTTTTCAACTTCAAACGAGTCTGGAATGAAGCTACAAGTTGTTTCCAACTTCAATCTAGTCAATAATGAAGCTACAAGGCCAAGAATGAAACTACAAGTTGATTCCAATTTCAAACAACCGAAAATGAAGCTACAAGTTGTTTTCAACTTCAAACGGGTCTGGAATGAAGCTACAAGTTGTTTCCAACTTCAATCTAGTCAATAATGAAGCTACAAGTTGTTTCCGGGCTCAAACGAGCCAAGAATGAAACTACAAGTTGATTCCAATTTCAAACAACCGAAAATGAAGCTACAAGTTGTTTTCAACTTCAAACGGGTCTGGAATGAAGCTACAAGTTGTTTCCAACTTCAATCTAAGTTGTTTCCGGGCTCAAACGAGCCAAGAATGAAACTACAAGTTGATTCCAATTTCAAACAACCGAAAATGAAGCTACAAGTTGTTTTAAAATTCAAACGTGTCTGGAATGAAGCTATAAGTTGTTTCAACTTCAATCTAGTCAATAATGAAGCTACAAGGCAAGAATGAAACTACAAGTTGATTCCAATTTCAAACAACCGAAAATGAAGCTACAAGTTGTTTTCAACTTCAAACGGGTCTGGAATGAAGCTACAAGTTGTTTCCAACTTCAATGTAGTCAATAATGAAGCTACAAGTTGTTTCCGGGCTCAAACGAGCCAAGAATGAAACTACAAGTTGATTCCAATTTCAAACAACCGAAAATGAAGCTACAAGTTGTTTTCAACTTCAAACGGGTCTGGAATGAAGCTACAAGTTGTTTCCAACTTCAATCTAGTTGTTTCCGGGCTCAAACGAGCCAAGAATGAAACTACAAGTTGATTCCAATTTCAAACAACCGAAAATGAAGCTACAAGTTGTTTTCAACTTCAAACGAGTCTGGAATGAAGCTACAAGAAACACAACTTCAATCTAGTCAATAATGAAGCTACAAGTTGTTTCCGGGCTCAAACGAGCCAAGAATGAAACTACAAATTATTCCAATTTCAAACAACCGAAAATGAAGCTACAAGTTGTTTTCAACTTCAAACGAGTCTGGAATGAAGCTACAAGTTGTTTACAACTTCAATCTAGTCAATAATGAAGCTACAAGTTGTTTTCGGGCTCAAACGAGTCAAGAATGAAACTACAAGTTGATTCCAATTTCAAACAACCGAAAATGAAGCTACAAGTTGTTTTAAAATTCAAACGAGTCTGGAATGAAGTTATAAGTTGTTTCCAACTTCAATCTAGTCAATAATGAAGCTACAAGGCCAAGAATGAAACTACAAGTTGATTCCAATTTCAAACAACCGAAAATGAAGCTACAAGTTGTTTTCAACTTCAAACGGGTCTGGAATGAAGCTACAAGTTGTTTCCAACTTCAATGTAGTCAATAATGAAGCTACAAGTTGTTTCCGGGCTCAAACGAGCCAAGAATGAAACTACAAGTTGATTCCAATTTCAAACAACCGAAAATGAAGCTACAAGTTGTTTTCAACTTCAAACGGTCTGGAATGAAGCTACAAGTTGTTTCCAACTTCAATCAAGTTGTTTCCGGGCTCAAACGAGCCAAGAATGAAACTACAAGTTGATTCCAATTTCAAACAACCGAAAATGAAGCTACAAGTTGTTTTCAACTTCAAACGAGTCTGGAATGAAGCTACAAGAAACACAACTTCAATCTAGTCAATAATGAAGCTACAAGTTGTTTCCGGGCTCAAACGAGCCAAGAATGAAACTACAATTAATTCCAATTTCAAACAACCGAAAATGAAGCTACAAGTTGTTTTCAACTTCAAACGAGTCTGGAATGAAGCTACAAGTTGTTTACAACTTCAATCTAGTCAATAATGAAGCTACAAGTTGTTTTCGGGCTCAAACGAGTCAAGAATGAAACTACAAGTTGATTCCAATTTCAAACAACCGAAAATGAAGCTACAAGTTGTTTTAAACTTCAAACGAGTCTGGAATGAAGCTACAAGTTGTTTCCAACTTCAATCTAGTCAATAATGAAGGTAAAGGCCAAGAATGAAACTACAAGTTGATTCCAATTTCAAACAACCGAAAATGAAGCTACAAGTTGTTTTCAACTTCAAACGAGTCTGGAATGAAGCTACAAGTTGTTTCCAACTTCAATCTAGTCAATAATGAAGCTACAAGTTGTTTCCGGGCTCAAACGAGCCAAGAATGAAACTACAAGTTGATTCCAATTTCAAACAACCGAAAATGAAGCTACAAGTTGTTTTCAACTTCAAACGGTCTGGAATGAAGCTACAAGTTGTTTCCAACTTCAATCTAGTCAATAATGAAGCTACAAGTTGTTTTCGGGCTCAAACGAGTCAAGAATGAAACTACAAGTTGATTCCAATTTCAAACAACCGAAAATGAAGCTACAAGTTGTTTTCAACTTCAAACGAGTCTGGAATGAAGCTACAAGTTGTTTCCAACTTCAATCTAGTCAATAATGAAGCTACAAGGCCAAGAATGAAACTACAAGTTGATTCCAATTTCAAACAACCGAAAATGAAGCTACAAGTTGTTTTCAACTTCAAACGGGTCTGGAATGAAGCTACAAGTTGTTTCCAACTTCAATCTAGTCAATAATGAAGCTACAAGTTGTTTCCGGGCTCAAACGAGCCAAGAATGAAACTACAAGTTGATTCCAATTTCAAACAACCGAAAATGAAGCTACAAGTTGTTTTCAACTTCAAACGGGTCTGGAATGAAGCTACAAGTTGTTTCCAACTTCAATCTAAGTTGTTTCCGGGCTCAAACGAGCCAAGAATGAAACTACAAGTTGATTCCAATTTCAAACAACCGAAAATGAAGCTACAAGTTGTTTTCAACTTCAAACGAGTCTGGAATGAAGCTACAAGTTGTTTCCAACTTCAATGTAGTCAATAATGAAGCTACAAGTTGTTTCCGGGCTCAAACGAGCCAAGAATGAAACTACAAGTTGATTCCAATTTCAAACAACCGAAAATGAAGCTACAAGTTGTTTTCAACTTCAAACGAGTCTGGAATGAAGCTACAAGTTGTTTCCAACTTCAATCTAGTCAATAATGAAGCTACAAGTTGTTTCCGGGCTCAAACGAGTCAAGAATGAAACTACAAGTTGATTCCAATTTCAAACAACCGAAAATGAAGCTACAAGTTGTTTTCAACTTCAAACGAGTCTGGAATGAAGCTACAAGTTGTTTCCAACTTCAATCTAGTCAATAATGAAGCTACAAGTTGTTTCCGGGCTCAAACGAGCCAAGAATGAAACTACAAGTTGATTCCAATTTCAAACAACCGAAAATGAAGCTACAAGTTGTTTTCAACTTCAAACGAGTCTGGAATGAAGCTACAAGTTGTTTCCAACTTCAATCTAAGTTGTTTCCGGGCTCAAACGAGCCAAGAATGAAACTACAAGTTGATTCCAATTTCAAACAACCGAAAATGAAGCTACAAGTTGTTTTCAACTTCAAACGAGTCTGGAATGAAGCTACAAGTTGTTCAACTTCAATCTAGTCAATAATGAAGCTACAAGTTGTTTCCGGGCTCAAACGAGCCAAGAATGAAACTACAAGTTGATTCCAATTTCAAACAACCGAAAATGAAGCTACAAGTTGTTTTCAAATTCAAACGAGTCTGGAATGAAGCTACAAGTTGTTTCCAACTTCAATCTAGTCAATAATGAAGCTACAAGGCCAAGAATGAAACTACAAGTTGATTCCAATTTCAAACAACCGAAAATGAAGCTACAAGTTGTTTTCAACTTCAAACGGGTCTGGAATGAAGCTACAAGTTGTTTCCAACTTCAATCTAGTCAATAATGAAGCTACAAGTTGTTTCCGGGCTCAAACGAGCCAAGAATGAAACTACAAGTTGATTCCAATTTCAAACAACCGAAAATGAAGCTACAAGTTGTTTTCAACTTCAAACGGGTCTGGAATGAAGCTACAAGTTGTTTCAACTTCAATCTAGTCAATAATGAAGCTACAAGTTGTTTTCGGGCTCAAACGAGCCAAGAATGAAACTACAAGTTGATTCCAATTTCAAACAACCGAAAATGAAGCTACAAGTTGTTTTCAACTTCAAACGAGTCTGGAATGAAGCTACAAGTTGTTTCCAACTTCAATCTAGTCAATAATGAAGCTACAAGGCCAAGAATGAAACTACAAGTTGATTCCAATTTCAAACAACCGAAAATGAAGCTACAAGTTGTTTTCAACTTCAAACGGGTCTGGAATGAAGCTACAAGTTGTTTCCAACTTCAATCTAGTCAATAATGAAGCTACAAGTTGTTTCCGGGCTCAAACGAGCCAAGAATGAAACTACAAGTTGATTCCAATTTCAAACAACCGAAAATGAAGCTACAAGTTGTTTTCAACTTCAAACGGGTCTGGAATGAAGCTACAAGTTGTTTCCAACTTCAATCTAAGTTGTTTCCGGGCTCAAACGAGCCAAGAATGAAACTACAAGTTGATTCCAATTTCAAACAACCGAAAATGAAGCTACAAGTTGTTTTCAACTTCAAACGAGTCTGGAATGAAGCTACAAGTTGTTTCCAACTTCAATCTAGTCAATAATGAAGCTACAAGTTGTTTCCGGGCTCAAACGAGCCAAGAATGAAACTACAAGTTGATTCCAATTTCAAACAACCGAAAATGAAGCTACAAGTTGTTTTCAACTTCAAACGAGTCTGGAATGAAGCTACAAGTTGTTTCCAACTTCAATCTAGTCAATAATGAAGCTACAAGTTGTTTCCGGGCTCAAACGAGTCAAGAATGAAACTACAAGTTGATTCCAATTTCAAACAACCGAAAATGAAGCTACAAGTTGTTTTCAACTTCAAACGAGTCTGGAATGAAGCTACAAGTTGTTTCCAACTTCAATCTAGTCAATAATGAAGCTACAAGTTGTTTCCGGGCTCAAACGAGCCAAGAATGAAACTACAAGTTGATTCCAATTTCAAACAACCGAAAATGAAGCTACAAGTTGTTTTCAACTTCAAACGGGTCTGGAATGAAGCTACAAGTTGTTTTCAACTTCAATCTAAGTTGTTTCCGGGCTCAAACGAGCCAAGAATGAAACTACAAGTTGATTCCAATTTCAAACAACCGAAAATGAAGCTACAAGTTGTTTTCAACTTCAAACGAGTCTGGAATGAAGCTACAAGTTGTACAACTTCAATCTAGTCAATAATGAAGCTACAAGTTGTTTCCGGGCTCAAACGAGCCAAGAATGAAACTACAAGTTGATTCCAATTTCAAACAACCGAAAATGAAGCTACAAGTTGTTTTAAAATTCAAACGAGTCTGGAATGAAGCTACAAGTTGTTTCCAACTTCAATCTAGTCAATAATGAAGCTACAAGGCCAAGAATGAAACTACAAGTTGATTCCAATTTCAAACAACCGAAAATGAAGCTACAAGTTGTTTTCAACTTCAAACGGGTCTGGAATGAAGCTACAAGTTGTTTCCAACTTCAATGTAGTCAATAATGAAGCTACAAGTTGTTTCCGGGCTCAAACGAGCCAAGAATGAAACTACAAGTTGATTCCAATTTCAAACAACCGAAAATGAAGCTACAAGTTGTTTTCAACTTCAAACGGGTCTGGAATGAAGCTACAAGTTGTTTCCAACTTCAATCTAAGTTGTTTCCGGGCTCAAACGAGCCAAGAATGAAACTACAAGTTGATTCCAATTTCAAACAACCGAAAATGAAGCTACAAGTTGTTTTCAACTTCAAACGAGTCTGGAATGAAGCTACAAGCAACTTCAATCTAGTCAATAATGAAGCTACAAGTTGTTTCCGGGCTCAAACGAGCCAAGAATGAAACTACAAGTTAATTCCAATTTCAAACAACCGAAAATGAAGCTACAAGTTGTTTTCAACTTCAAACGAGTCTGGAATGAAGCTACAAGTTGTTTACAACTTCAATCTAGTCAATAATGAAGCTACAAGTTGTTTTCGGGCTCAAACGAGTCAAGAATGAAACTACAAGTTGATTCCAATTTCAAACAACCGAAAATGAAGCTACAAGTTGTTTTCAACTTCAAACGAGTCTGGAATGAAGCTACAAGTTGTTTCCAACTTCAATCTAGTCAATAATGAAGCTACAAGGCCAAGAATGAAACTACAAGTTGATTCCAATTTCAAACAACCGAAAATGAAGCTACAAGTTGTTTTCAACTTCAAACGGGTCTGGAATGAAGCTACAAGTTGTTTCCAACTTCAATGTAGTCAATAATGAAGCTACAAGTTGTTTCCGGGCTCAAACGAGCCAAGAATGAAACTACAAGTTGATTCCAATTTCAAACAACCGAAAATGAAGCTACAAGTTGTTTTCAACTTCAAACGAGTCTGGAATGAAGCTACAAGTTGTTTACAACTTCAATCTAGTCAATAATGAAGCTACAAGTTGTTTCGGGCTCAAACGAGTCAAGAATGAAACTACAAGTTGATTCCAATTTCAAACAACCGAAAATGAAGCTACAAGTTGTTTTAAACTTCAAACGAGTCTGGAATGAAGTTATAAGTTGTTTCCAACTTCAATCTAGTCAATAATGAAGCTACAAGGCCAAGAATGAAACTACAAGTTGATTCCAATTTCAAACAACCGAAAATGAAGCTACAAGTTGTTTTCAACTTCAAACGGGTCTGGAATGAAGCTACAAGTTGTTTCCAACTTCAATCTAGTCAATAATGAAGCTACAAGTTGTTTCCGGGCTCAAACGAGCCAAGAATGAAACTACAAGTTGATTCCAATTTCAAACAACCGAAAATGAAGCTACAAGTTGTTTTCAACTTCAAACGGGTCTGGAATGAAGCTACAAGTTGTTTCCAACTTCAATCTAAGTTGTTTCCGGGCTCAAACGAGCCAAGAATGAAACTACAAGTTGATTCCAATTTCAAACAACCGAAAATGAAGCTACAAGTTGTTTTCAAATTCAAACGAGTCTGGAATGAAGCTACAAGTTGTTTCCAACTTCAATCTAGTCAATAATGAAGCTACAAGTTGTTTCCGGGCTCAAACGAGCCAAGAATGAAACTACAAGTTGATTCCAATTTCAAACAACCGAAAATGAAGCTACAAGTTGTTTTCAACTTCAAACGAGTCTGGAATGAAGCTACAAGTTGTTTCCAACTTCAATCTAGTCAATAATGAAGCTACAAGTTGTTTCCGGGCTCAAACGAGTCAAGAATGAAACTACAAGTTGATTCCAATTTCAAACAACCGAAAATGAAGCTACAAGTTGTTTTCAACTTCAAACGAGTCTGGAATGAAGCTACAAGTTGTTTCCAACTTCAATCTAGTCAATAATGAAGCTACAAGTTGTTTCCGGGCTCAAACGAGTCAAGAATGAAACTACAAGTTGATTCCAATTTCAAACAACCGAAAATGAAGCTACAAGTTGTTTTCAACTTCAAACGAGTCTGGAATGAAGCTACAAGTTGTTTCCAACTTCAATCTAGTCAATAATGAAGCTACAAGTTGTTTCCGGGCTCAAACGAGTCAAGAATGAAACTACAAGTTGATTCCAATTTCAAACAACCGAAAATGAAGCTACAAGTTGTTTTCAACTTCAAACGAGTCTGGAATGAAGCTACAAGTTGTTTCCGGGCTCAAACGAGTCAAGAATGAAACTACAAGTTGATTCCAATTTCAAACAACCGAAAATGAAGCTACAAGTTGTTTTCAACTTCAAACGAGTCTGGAATGAAGCTACAAGTTGTTTCAACTTCAATCTAGTCAATAATGAAGCTACAAGTTGTTTTCGGGCTCAAACGAGTCAAGAATGAAACTACAAGTTGATTCCAATTTCAAACAACCGAAAATGAAGCTACAAGTTGTTTTCAAATTCAAACGAGTCTGGAATGAAGCTACAAGTTGTTTCCAACTTCAATCTAGTCAATAATGAAGCTACAAGGCCAAGAATGAAACTACAAGTTGATTCCAATTTCAAACAACCGAAAATGAAGCTACAAGTTGTTTTCAACTTCAAACGGTCTGGAATGAAGCTACAAGTTGTTTCCAACTTCAATCTAGTCAATAATGAAGCTACAAGTTGTTTCCGGGCTCAAACGAGCCAAGAATGAAACTACAAGTTGATTCCAATTTCAAACAACCGAAAATGAAGCTACAAGTTGTTTTCAACTTCAAACGAGTCTGGAATGAAGCTACAAGTTGTTTACAACTTCAATCTAGTCAATAATGAAGCTACAAGTTGTTTTCGGGCTCAAACGAGTCAAGAATGAAACTACAAGTTGATTCCAATTTCAAACAACCGAAAATGAAGCTACAAGTTGTTTTAAAATTCAAACGAGTCTGGAATGAAGTTATAAGTTGTTTCCAACTTCAATCTAGTCAATAATGAAGCTACAAGGCCAAGAATGAAACTACAAGTTGATTCCAATTTCAAACAACCGAAAATGAAGCTACAAGTTGTTTTCAACTTCAAACGGGTCTGGAATGAAGCTACAAGTTGTTTCCAACTTCAATGTAGTCAATAATGAAGCTACAAGTTGTTTCCGGGCTCAAACGAGCCAAGAATGAAACTACAAGTTGATTCCAATTTCAAACAACCGAAAATGAAGCTACAAGTTGTTTTCAACTTCAAACGGGTCTGGAATGAAGCTACAAGTTGTTTCCAACTTCAATCTAAGTTGTTTTCCGGGCTCAAACGAGCCAAGAATGAAACTACAAGTTGATTCCAATTTCAAACAACCGAAAATGAAGCTACAAGTTGTTTTAAACTTCAAACGAGTCTGGAATGAAGCTACAAGTTGTTTCCAACTTCAATCTAGTCAATAATGAAGCTACAAGTTGTTTCCGGGCTCAAACGAGCCAAGAATGAAACTACAAGTTGATTCCAATTTCAAACAACCGAAAATGAAGCTACAAGTTGTTTTCAACTTCAAACGAGTCTGGAATGAAGCTACAAGTTGTTTCCAACTTCAATCTAGTCAATAATGAAGCTACAAGTTGTTTCCGGGCTCAAACGAGCCAAGAATGAAACTACAAGTTGATTCCAATTTCAAACAACCGAAAATGAAGCTACAAGTTGTTTTCAACTTCAAACGAGTCTGGAATGAAGCTACAAGTTGTTTCCAACTTCAATCTAGTCAATAATGAAGCTACAAGTTGTTTCCGGGCTCAAACGAGCCAAGAATGAAACTACAAGTTGATTCCAATTTCAAACAACCGAAAATGAAGCTACAAGTTGTTTTCAACTTCAAACGAGTCTGGAATGAAGCTACAAGTTGTTTCCAACTTCAATCTAGTCAATAATGAAGCTACAAGTTGTTTCCGGGCTCAAACGAGCCAAGAATGAAACTACAAGTTGATTCCAATTTCAAACAACCGAAAATGAAGCTACAAGTTGTTTTCAACTTCAAACGAGTCTGGAATGAAGCTACAAGTTGTTTCCAACTTCAATCTAGTCAATAATGAAGCTACAAGTTGTTTCCGGGCTCAAACGAGCCAAGAATGAAACTACAAGTTGATTCCAATTTCAAACAACCGAAAATGAAGCTACAAGTTGTTTTCAACTTCAAACGAGTCTGGAATGAAGCTACAAGTTGTTTCCAACTTCAATCTAGTCAATAATGAAGCTACAAGTTGTTTCCGGGCTCAAACGAGCCAAGAATGAAACTACAAGTTGATTCCAATTTCAAACAACCGAAAATGAAGCTACAAGTTGTTTTCAACTTCAAACGAGTCTGGAATGAAGCTACAAGTTGTTTCCAACTTCAATCTAGTCAATAATGAAGCTACAAGTTGTTTCCGGGCTCAAACGAGCCAAGAATGAAACTACAAGTTGATTCCAATTTCAAACAACCGAAAATGAAGCTACAAGTTGTTTTCAACTTCAAACGAGTCTGGAATGAAGCTACAAGTTGTTTCCAACTTCAATCTAGTCAATAATGAAGCTACAAGTTGTTTCCGGGCTCAAACGAGCCAAGAATGAAACTACAAGTTGATTCCAATTTCAAACAACCGAAAATGAAGCTACAAGTTGTTTTCAACTTCAAACGGGTCTGGAATGAAGCTACAAGTTGTTTCCAACTTCAATCTAGTCAATAATGAAGCTACAAGTTGTTTCCGGGCTCAAACGAGCCAAGAATGAAACTACAAGTTGATTCCAATTTCAAACAACCGAAAATGAAGCTACAAGTTGTTTTCAACTTCAAACGAGTCTGGAATGAAGCTACAAGTTGTTTCCAACTTCAATCTAGTCAATAATGAAGCTACAAGTTGTTTCCGGGCTCAAACGAGCCAAGAATGAAACTACAAGTTGATTCCAATTTCAAACAACCGAAAATGAAGCTACAAGTTGTTTTCAACTTCAAACGGGTCTGGAATGAAGCTACAAGTTGTTTCCAACTTCAATCTAGTCAATAATGAAGCTACAAGTTGTTTCCGGGCTCAAACGAGCCAAGAATGAAACTACAAGTTGATTCCAATTTCAAACAACCGAAAATGAAGCTACAAGTTGTTTTCAACTTCAAACGAGTCTGGAATGAAGCTACAAGTTGTTTCCAACTTCAATCTAGTCAATAATGAAGCTACAAGTTGTTTCCGGGCTCAAACGAGCCAAGAATGAAACTACAAGTTGATTCCAATTTCAAACAACCGAAAATGAAGCTACAAGTTGTTTTCAACTTCAAACGAGTCTGGAATGAAGCTACAAGTTGTTTCCAACTTCAATCTAGTCAATAATGAAGCTACAAGTTGTTTCCGGGCTCAAACGAGCCAAGAATGAAACTACAAGTTGATTCCAATTTCAAACAACCGAAAATGAAGCTACAAGTTGTTTTCAACTTCAAACGGGTCTGGAATGAAGCTACAAGTTGTTTCCAACTTCAATCTAGTCAATAATGAAGCTACAAGTTGTTTCCGGGCTCAAACGAGCCAAGAATGAAACTACAAGTTGATTCCAATTTCAAACAACCGAAAATGAAGCTACAAGTTGTTTTCAACTTCAAACGAGTCTGGAATGAAGCTACAAGTTGTTTACAACTTCAATCTAGTCAATAATGAAGCTACAAGTTGTTTCGGGCTCAAACGAGTCAAGAATGAAACTACAAGTTGATTCCAATTTCAAACAACCGAAAATGAAGCTACAAGTTGTTTTAAAATTCAAACGAGTCTGGAATGAAGCTATAAGTTGTTTCCAACTTCAATCTAGTCAATAATGAAGCTACAAGGCCAAGAATGAAACTACAAGTTGATTCCAATTTCAAACAACCGAAAATGAAGCTACAAGTTGTTTTCAACTTCAAACGGGTCTGGAATGAAGCTACAAGTTGTTTCCAACTTCAATGTAGTCAATAATGAAGCTACAAGTTGTTTCCGGGCTCAAACGAGCCAAGAATGAAACTACAAGTTGATTCCAATTTCAAACAACCGAAAATGAAGCTACAAGTTGTTTTCAACTTCAAACGGGTCTGGAATGAAGCTACAAGTTGTTTCCAACTTCAATCTAAGTTGTTTCCGGGCTCAAACGAGCCAAGAATGAAACTACAAGTTGATTCCAATTTCAAACAACCGAAAATGAAGCTACAAGTTGTTTTCAACTTCAAACGAGTCTGGAATGAAGCTACAAGTTTTTCCAACTTCAATCTAGTCAATAATGAAGCTACAAGTTGTTTCCGGGCTCAAACGAGCCAAGAATGAAACTACAAGTTGATTCCAATTTCAAACAACCGAAAATGAAGCTACAAGTTGTTTTCAACTTCAAACGGTCTGGAATGAAGCTACAAGTTGTTTCCAACTTCAATCTAGTCAATAATGAAGCTACAAGTTGTTTCCGGGCTCAAACGAGCCAAGAATGAAACTACAAGTTGATTCCAATTTCAAACAACCGAAAATGAAGCTACAAGTTGTTTTCAACTTCAAACGAGTCTGGAATGAAGCTACAAGTTGTTTCCAACTTCAATCTAGTCAATAATGAAGCTACAAGTTGTTTCCGGGCTCAAACGAGCCAAGAATGAAACTACAAGTTGATTCCAATTTCAAACAACCGAAAATGAAGCTACAAGTTGTTTTCAACTTCAAACGAGTCTGGAATGAAGCTACAAGTTGTTTCCAACTTCAATCTAGTCAAAATGAAGCTACAAGTTGTTTCCGGGCTCAAACGAGCCAAGAATGAAACTACAAGTTGATTCCAATTTCAAACAACCGAAAATGAAGCTACAAGTTGTTTTCAACTTCAAACGAGTCTGGAATGAAGCTACAAGTTGTTTACAACTTCAATCTAGTCAATAATGAAGCTACAAGTTGTTTCCGGGCTCAAACGAGCCAAGAATGAAACTACAAGTTGATTCCAATTTCAAACAACCGAAAATGAAGCTACAAGTTGTTTTCAACTTCAAACGAGTCTGGAATGAAGCTACAAGTTGTTTCCAACTTCAATGTAGTCAAAATGAAGCTACAAGTTGTTTCCGGGCTCAAACGAGCCAAGAATGAAACTACAAGTTGATTCCAATTTCAAACAACCGAAAATGAAGCTACAAGTTGTTTTCAACTTCAAACGGTCTGGAATGAAGCTACAAGTTGTTTCCAACTTCAATGTAGTCAATAATGAAGCTACAAGTTGTTTCCGGGCTCAAACGAGCCAAGAATGAAACTACAAGTTGATTCCAATTTCAAACAACCGAAAATGAAGCTACAAGTTGTTTTCAACTTCAAACGAGTCTGGAATGAAGCTACAAGTTGTTTCCAACTTCAATCTAGTCAATAATGAAGCTACAAGTTGTTTCCGGGCTCAAACGAGCCAAGAATGAAACTACAAGTTGATTCCAATTTCAAACAACCGAAAATGAAGCTACAAGTTGTTTTCAACTTCAAACGGGTCTGGAATGAAGCTACAAGTTGTTTACAACTTCAATCTAGTCAATAATGAAGCTACAAGTTTTTTCGGGCTCAAACGAGTCAAGAATGAAACTACAAGTTGATTCCAATTTCAAACAACCGAAAATGAAGCTACAAGTTGTTTTAAAATTCAAACGAGTCTGGAATGAAGTTATAAGTTGTTTCCAACTTCAATCTAGTCAATAATGAAGCTACAAGCCAAGAATGAAACTACAAGTTGATTCCAATTTCAAACAACCGAAAATGAAGCTACAAGTTGTTTTCAACTTCAAACGGGTCTGGAATGAAGCTACAAGTTGTTTCCAACTTCAATGTAGTCAATAATGAAGCTACAAGTTGTTTCCGGGCTCAAACGAGCCAAGAATGAAACTACAAGTTGATTCCAATTTCAAACAACCGAAAATGAAGCTACAAGTTGTTTTCAACTTCAAACGGGTCTGGAATGAAGCTACAAGTTGTTTCCAACTTCAATCTAAGTTGTTTCCGGGCTCAAACGAGCCAAGAATGAAACTACAAGTTGATTCCAATTTCAAACAACCGAAAATGAAGCTACAAGTTGTTTTAAACTTCAAACGAGTCTGGAATGAAGCTACAAGTTGTTTCCAACTTCAATCTAGTCAATAATGAAGCTACAAGTTGTTTCCGGGCTCAAACGAGCCAAGAATGAAACTACAAGTTGATTCCAATTTCAAACAACCGAAAATGAAGCTACAAGTTGTTTTCAAC
Source organism: Daucus carota subsp. sativus (assembly GCF_001625215.2). Taxonomy (NCBI): domain Eukaryota; kingdom Viridiplantae; phylum Streptophyta; class Magnoliopsida; order Apiales; family Apiaceae; genus Daucus; species Daucus carota. The sequence goes on from NC_030383.2 coordinate 25,651,181, forward strand.
TTCAAACGAGTCTGGAATGAAGCTACAAGTTGTTTCCAACTTCAATCTAGTCAATAATGAAGCTACAAGTTGTTTCCGGGCTCAAACGAGTCAAGAATGAAACTACAAGTTGATTCCAATTTCAAACAACCGAAAATGAAGCTACAAGTTGTTTTCAACTTCAAACGAGTCTGGAATGAAGCTACAAGTTGTTTCCAACTTCAATCTAGTCAATAATGAAGCTACAAGTTGTTTCCGGGCTCAAACGAGTCAAGAATGAAACTACAAGTTGATTCCAATTTCAAACAACCGAAAATGAAGTTACAAGTTGTTTTCAAACTTCAAACGAGTCTGGAATGAAGCTACAAGTTGTTTCCGGGCTCAAACGAGTCAAGAATGAAACTACAAGTTGATTCCAATTTCAAACAACCGAAAATGAAGCTACAAGTTGTTTTCAACTTCAAACGAGTCTGGAATGAAGCTACAAGTTGTTTACAACTTCAATCCAGTCAATAATGAAGCTACAAGTTGTTTCGGGCTCAAACGAGTCAAGAATGAAACTACAAGTTGATTCCAATTTCAAACAACCGAAAATGAAGCTACAAGTTGTTTTAAAATTCAAACGAGTCTGGAATGAAGCTACAAGTTGTTTCCAACTTCAATCTAGTCAATAATGAAGCTACAAGGCCAAGAATGAAACTACAAGTTGATTCCAATTTCAAACAACCGAAAATGAAGCTACAAGTTGTTTTCAACTTCAAACGGGTCTGGAATGAAGCTACAAGTTGTTTCCAACTTCAATGTAGTCAATAATGAAGCTACAAGTTGTTTCCGGGCTCAAACGAGCCAAGAATGAAACTACAAGTTGATTCCAATTTCAAACAACCGAAAATGAAGCTACAAGTTGTTTTCAACTTCAAACGGTCTGGAATGAAGCTACAAGTTGTTTTCCAACTTCAATCTAAGTTGTTTCCGGGCTCAAACGAGCCAAGAATGAAACTACAAGTTGATTCCAATTTCAAACAACCGAAAATGAAGCTACAAGTTGTTTTAAATTCAAACGAGTCTGGAATGAAGCTACAAGTTGTTTCCAACTTCAATCTAGTCAATAATGAAGCTACAAGTTGTTTCCGGGCTCAAACGAGCCAAGAATGAAACTACAAGTTGATTCCAATTTCAAACAACCGAAAATGAAGCTACAAGTTGTTTTCAACTTCAAACGAGTCTGGAATGAAGCTACAAGTTGTTTCCAACTTCAATCTAGTCAATAATGAAGCTACAAGTTGTTTCCGGGCTCAAACAAGTCAAGAATGAAACTACAAGTTGATTCCAATTTCAAACAACCGAAAATGAAGCTACAAGTTGTTTTCAACTTCAAACGAGTCTGGAATGAAGCTACAAGTTGTTTCCAACTTCAATCTAGTCAATAATGAAGCTACAAGTTGTTTCCGGGCTCAAACGAGTCAAGAATGAAACTACAAGTTGATTCCAATTTCAAACAACCGAAAATGAAGCTACAAGTTGTTTTCAACTTCAAACGAGTCTGGAATGAAGCTACAAGTTGTTTCCGGGCTCAAACGAGTCAAGAATGAAACTACAAATTAATTCCAATTTCAAACAACCGAAAATGAAGCTACAAGTTGTTTTCAACTTCAAACGAGTCTGGAATGAAGCTCAAGTTGTTTACAACTTCAATCTAGTCAATAATGAAGCTACAAGTTGTTTTCGGGCTCAAACGAGTCAAGAATGAAACTACAAGTTGATTCCAATTTCAAACAACCGAAAATGAAGCTACAAGTTGTTTTAAAATTCAAACGAGTCTGGAATGAAGTTATAAGTTGTTTCCAACTTCAATCTAGTCAATAATGAAGCTACAAGGCCAAGAATGAAACTACAAGTTGATTCCAATTTCAAACAACCGAAAATGAAGCTACAAGTTGTTTTTCACTTCAAACGGGTCTGGAATGAAGCTACAAGTTGTTTCCAACTTCAATGTAGTCAATAATGAAGCTACAAGTTGTTTCCGGGCTCAACGAGCCAAGAATGAAACTACAAGTTGATTCTAATTTCAAACAACCGAGAATGAAGCTACAAGTTGTTTTCAACTTCAAACGGGTCTGGAATGAAGCTACAAGTTTTTACAACTTCAATCTAGTCAATAATGAAGGCTACAAGTTATTTTCGGGCTCAAACGAGTCAAGAATGAAACTACAAGTTGATTCCAATTTCAAACAACCGAAAATGAAGCTACAAGTTGTTTTAAAATTCAAACGAGTCTGGAATGAAGTTATAAGTTGTTTCCAACTTCAATCTAGTCAATAATGAAGTACAAGGCCAAGAATGAAACTACAAGTTGATTCCAATTTCAAACAACCGAAAATGAAGCTACAAGTTGTTTTCAACTTCAAACGGGTCTGGAATGAAGCTACAAGTTGTTTCCAACTTCAATGTAGTCAATAATGAAGCTACAAGTTGTTTCCGGGCTCAAACGAGCCAAGAATGAAACTACAAGTTGATTCCAATTTCAAACAACCGAGAATGAAGCTACAAGTTGTTTTCAACTTCAAACGGGTCTGGAATGAAGCTACAAGTTGTTTCCAACTTCAATCTAAGTTGTTTCCGGGCTCAAACGAGCCAAGAATGAAACTACAAGTTGATTCCAATTTCAAACAACCGAAAATGAAGCTACAAGTTGTTTTCAAATCAAACGAGTCTGGAATGAAGCTAAAGTTGTTTCCAACTTCAATGTAGTCAATAATGAAGCTACAAGTTGTTTCCGGCTCAAACGAGCCAAGAATGAAACTACAAGTTGATTCCAATTTCAAACAACCGAAAATGAAGCTACAAGTTGTTTTCAACTTCAAACGAGTCTGGAATGAAGCTACAAGTTGTTTCCAACTTCAATCTAGTCAATAATGAAGCTACAAGTTGTTTCCGGGCTCAAACGAGTCAAGAATGAAACTACAAGTTGATTCCAATTTCAAACAACCGAAAATGAAGCTACAAGTTGTTTTCAACTTCAAACGAGCCTGGAATGAAGCTACAAGTTGTTTCCAACTTCAATCTAGTCAATAATGAAGCTACAAGTTGTTTCCGGGCTCAAACGAGTCAAGAATGAAACTACAAGTTGATTCCAATTTCAAACAACTGAAAATGAAGCTACAAGTTGTTTTCAACTTCAAACGAGTCTGGAATGAAGCTACAAGTGTTTCCGGGCTCAAACGAGTCAAGAATGAAACTACAAATTAATTCCAATTTCAAACAACCGAAAATGAAGCTACAAGTTGTTTTCAACTTCAAACGAGTCTGGAATGAAGCTACAAGTTGTTTACAACTTCAATCCAGTCATAATGAAGCTACAAGTTGTTTTCGGGCTCAAACGAGTCAAGAATGAAACTACAAGTTGATTCCAATTTCAAACAACCGAAAATGAAGCTACAAGTTGTTTTAAAATTCAAACGAGTCTGGAATGAAGCTACAAGTTGTTCCAACTTCAATCTAGTCAATAATGAAGCTACAAGGCCAAGAATGAAACTACAAGTTGATTCCAATTTCAAACAACCGAAAATGAAGCTACAAGTTGTTTTCAACTTCAAACGGGTCTGGAATGAAGCTACAAGTTGTTTCCAACTTCAATGTAGTCAATAATGAAGCTACAAGTTGTTTCCGGGCTCAAACGAGCCAAGAATGAAACTACAAGTTGATTCCAATTTCAAACAACCGAGAATGAAGCTACAAGTTGTTTTCAACTTCAAACGGAGTCTGGATGAAGCTACAAGTTGTTTCCAACTTCAATCTAAGTTGTTTCCGGGCTCAAACGAGCCAAGAATGAAACTACAAGTTGATTCCAATTTCAAACAACCGAAAATGAAGCTACAAGTTGTTTTAAAATTCAAACGAGTCTGGAATGAAGCTATAAGTTTGTTTCCAACTTCAATGTAGTCAATAATGAAGCTACAAGTTGTTTCCGGGCTCAACGAGCCAAGAATGAAACTACAAAGTTGATTCCAATTTCAAACAACAGAAAATGAAGCTACAAGTTGTTTTTCAACTTCAAACGAGTCTGGAATGAAGCTACAAGTTGTTTTCCAACTTCAATCTCAATAATGAAGCTACAAGTTGTTTCCGGGCTCAAACGAGTCAAGAATGAAACTACAAGTTGATTCCAATTTCAAACAACCGAAAATGAAGCTACAAGTTGTTTCAACTTCAAACGAGTCTGGAATGAAGCTACAAGTTGTTTCCAACTTCAATCTAGTCAATAATGAAGCTACAAGTGTTTTGTTTCCGGGCTCAAACGAGTCAAGAATGAAACTACAAGTTGATTCCAATTTCAAACAACCGAAAATGAAGCTACAAGTTGTTTTCAACTTCAAACAGTCTGGAATGAAGCTACAAGTTGTTTCCAACTTCAATCTAGTCAATAATGAGCTACAAGTTTGTTTCCGGCTCAAACGAGCCAAGAATGAAACTACAAGTTGATTCCAATTTCAAACAACCGAAAATGAAGCTACAAGTTGTTTTCAACTTCAAACGAGTCTGGAATGAAGCTACAAGTTGTTTCCAACTCAACTAGTCAATAATGAACTACAAGTTGTTTCCAATTTCAAACAACCGAAAATGAAGCTACAAGTTGTTTTCAACTTCAAACGAGTCTGGAATGAAGCTACAAGTTGTTTCAACTTCAATCTAGTCAATAATGAAGCTACAAGTTGTTTTCGGGCTCAAACGAGTCAAGAATGAAACTACAAGTTGATTCCAATTTCAAACAACCGAAAATGAAGCTACAAGTTGTTTTAAAATTCAAACGAGTCTGGAATGAAGTTACAAGTTGTTTCCAACTTCAATCTAGTCAAAATGAAGCTACAAGCCAAGAATGAAACTACAAGTTGATTCCAATTTCAAACAACGAAAATGAAGCTACAAGTTGTTTTCAACTTCAAACGGGTCTGGAATGAAGCTACAAGTTGTTTCCAACTTCAATGTAGTCAATATGAAGCTACAAGTTGTTTCCGGGCTCAAACGAGCCAAGAATGAAACTACAAGTTGATTCCAATTTCAAACAACCGAAAATGAAGCTACAAGTTGTTTTCAACTTCAAACGGTCTGGAATGAAGCTACAAGTTGTTTCCAACTTCTTCAATAATGTTTGTTTTCCGGGCTCAAACGAGCCAAGAATGAACTACAGTTGATTCCAATTTCAAACAACCGAAAATGAAGCTACAAGTTGGTTTTCATTCAAACGATCTGGAATGAAGCTACAAGTTGTTTCCAACTTCAATCTAGTCAATAATGAAGCTACAAGTTGTTCCGGGCTCAACGAGCCAAGAATGAAACTACAAGTTGAATTCCAATTTCAAACAACGAAAATGAAGCTACAAGTTGTTTTCAACTTCAAACGAGTCTGGAATGAAGCTACAAGTTGTTTTCCAACTTCAATCTAGTCAATAATGAAGCTACAAGTTGTTTTCCGGCTCAAACGAGCCAAGAATAAACTACAAGTTGATTCCAATTTCAACAACAAAAATGAAGCTACAAGTTGTTTTCAACTTCAAACGAGTCTGAATGAAGCTACAAGTTGTTCCAACTTCAATCTAGTCAATAATGAAGCTACAAGTTTCCGGGCTCAAACGAGTCAAGAATGAAACTACAAGTTGATTCCATTTCAAACAACCGAAAATGAAGCTACAAGTTGTTTTCAACTTCAAACGAGTCTGGAATGAAGCTACAAGTTGTTTCCAACTTCAATCTAGTCAATAATGAAGCTACAAGTTGTTTTTCCGGGCTCAAACGAGCCAAGAATGAAACTACAAGTTGATTCCAATTTCAAACAACGAAAATGAAGCTACAAGTTGTTTTCAACTTCAAACGAGTCTGGAATGAAGCTACAA
>NC_030383.2:25657150-25694326 GCF_001625215.2 Daucus carota subsp. sativus
CTCGTTTGAGCCCGGAAACAACTTGTAGCTTCATTATTGACTAGATTGAAGTTGGAAACAACTTGTAGCTTCATTCCAGACCCGTTTGAAGTTGAAAACAACTTGTAGCTTCATTTTCGGTTGTTTGAAATTGGAATCAACTTGTAGTTTCATTCTTGGCTCGTTTGAGCCCGGAAACAACTTGTAGCTTCATTATTGACTAGATTGAAGTTGGAAACAACTTGTAGCTTCATTCCAGACCCGTTTGAAGTTGAAAACAACTTGTAGCTTCATTTTCGGTTGTTTGAAATTGGAATCAACTTGTAGTTTCATTCTTGGCTCGTTTGAGCCCGGAAACAACTTGTAGCTTCATTATTGACTAGATTGAAGTTGGAAACAACTTGTAGCTTCATTCCAGACTCGTTTGAAGTTAAATACAACATGTAGCTTCATTTTCGGTTGTTTGAAATTGGAATCAACTTGTAGTTTCATTCTTGGCTCGTTTGAGCCCGGAAACAAGTTGTAGCTTAATTTTGACTACATTGAAGTTGGAAACAACTTGTAGCTTCATTCCAGACTCGTTTGAAGTTGAAAACAACATGTAGCTTCATTTTCGGTTGTTAGAAATTGGAATCAACTTGTAGTTTCATTCTTTGCTCGTTTGAGCCCGGAAACAACTTGTAGCTTCATTATTGACTAGATTGAAGTTGTAAACAACTTTTAGCTTCATTCCAGACTCGTTTGAAGTTGAAAACAACTTGTAGCTTCATTTTCGATTGTTTGAAATTGGAATCCACTTGTAGTTTCATTCTTGGCTCGTTTGAGCCCGGAAACAACTTGTAGCTTCATTATTGACTAGATTGAAGTTGGAAACAACTTGTAGCTTCATTCCAGACCCGTTTGAAGTTGAAAACAACTTGTAGCTTCATTTTCGGTTGTTTGAAATTGGAATCAACTTGTAGTTTCATTCTTGGCTCGTTTGAGCCCGGAAACAACTTGTAGCTTCATTATTGACTAGATTGAAGTTGTAAACAACTTTTAGCTTCATTCCAGACTCGTTTGAAGTTGAAAACAACTTGTAGCTTCATTTTCGGTTGTTTGAAATTGGAATCAACTTGTAGTTTCATTCTTGGCTCGTTTGAGCCCGGAAACAACTTGTAGCTTCATTATTGACTAGATTGAAGTTGGAAACAACTTGTAGCTTCATTCTAGACCCGTTTGAAGTTGAAAACAACTTGTATCTTCATTTTCGGTTGTTTGAAATTGGAATCAACTTGTAGTTTCATTCTTGGCTCGTTTGAGCCCGGAAACAACTTGTAGCTTCATTATTGACTAGATTGAAGTTGTAAACAACTTTTAGCTTCATTCCAGACTCGTTTGAAGTTGAAAACAACTTGTAGCTTCATTTTCGGTTGTTTGAAATTGGAATCAACTTGTAGTTTCATTCTTGGCTCGTTTGAGCCCGGAAACAACTTGTAGCTTCATTATTGACTAGATTGAAGTTGGAAACAACTTGTAGCTTCATTCCAGACCCGTTTGAAGTTGAAAACAACTTGTAGCTTCATTTTCGGTTGTTTGAAATTGGAATCAACTTGTAGTTTCATTCTTGGCTCGTTTGAGCCCGGAAACAACTTGTAGCTTCATTATTGACTAGATTGAAGTTGGAAACAACTTGTAGCTTCATTCCAGACCCGTTTGAAGTTGAAAACAACTTGTAGCTTCATTTTCGGTTGTTTGAAATTGGAATCAACTTGTAGTTTCATTCTTGGCTCGTTTGAGCCCGGAAACAACTTGTAGCTTCATTATTGACTAGATTGAAGTTGTAAACAACTTTTAGCTTCATTCCAGACTCGTTTGAAGTTGAAAACAACTTGTAGCTTCATTTTCGGTTGTTTGAAATTGGAATCAACTTGTAGTTTCATTCTTGGCTCGTTTGAGCCCGGAAACAACTTGTAGCTTCATTATTGACTAGATTGAAGTTGGAAACAACTTGTAGCTTCATTCCAGACCCGTTTGAAGTTGAAAACAACTTGTAGCTTCATTTTCGGTTGTTTGAAATTGGAATCAACTTGTAGTTTCATTCTTGGCTCGTTTGAGCCCGGAAACAACTTGTAGCTTCATTATTGACTACATTGAAGTTGGAAACAACTTGTAGCTTCATTCCAGACTCGTTTGAAGTTAAATAAAACATGTAGCTTCATTTTCGGTTGTTTGAAATTGGAATCAACTTGTAGTTTCATTCTTGGCTCGTTTGAGCCCGGAAACAAGTTGTAGCTTAATTTTGACTACATTGAAGTTGGAAACAACTTGTAGCTTCATTCCAGACTCGTTTGAAGTTGAAAACAACATGTAGCTTCATTTTCGGTTGTTAGAAATTGGAATCAACTTGTAGTTTCATTCTTTGCTCGTTTGAGCCCGGAAACAACTTGTAGCTTCATTATTGACTAGATTGAAGTTGTAAACAACTTTTAGCTTCATTCCAGACTCGTTTGAAGTTGAAAACAACTTGTAGCTTCATTTTCGATTGTTTGAAATTGGAATCCACTTGTAGTTTCATTCTTGGCTCGTTTGAGCCCGGAAACAACTTGTAGCTTCATTATTGACTAGATTGAAGTTGGAAACAACTTGTAGCTTCATTCCAGACCCGTTTGAAGTTGAAAACAACTTGTAGCTTCATTTTCGGTTGTTTGAAATTGGAATCAACTTGTAGTTTCATTCTTGGCTCGTTTGAGCCCGGAAACAACTTGTAGCTTCATTATTGACTAGATTGAAGTTGTAAACAACTTTTAGCTTCATTCCAGACTCGTTTGAAGTTGAAAACAACTTGTAGCTTCATTTTCGGTTGTTTGAAATTGGAATCAACTTGTAGTTTCATTCTTGGCTCGTTTGAGCCCGGAAACAACTTGTAGCTTCATTATTGACTAGATTGAAGTTGGAAACAACTTGTAGCTTCATTCCAGACCCGTTTGAAGTTGAAAACAACTTGTAGCTTCATTTTCGGTTGTTTGAAATTGGAATCAACTTGTAGTTTCATTCTTGGCTCGTTTGAGCCCGGAAACAACTTGTAGCTTCATTATTGACTAGATTGAAGTTGGAAACAACTTGTAGCTTCATTCCAGACTCGTTTGAAGTTGAAAACAACTGTAGCTTCATTTTCGGTTGTTTGAAATTGGAATCAACTTGTAGTTTCATTCTTGGCTCGTTTGAGCCCGGAAACAACTTGTAGCTTCATTATTGACTAGATTGAAGTTGGAAACAACTTGTAGCTTCATTCCAGACCCGTTTGAAGTTGAAAACAACTTGTAGCTTCATTTTCGGTTGTTTGAAATTGGAATCAACTTGTAGTTTCATTCTTGGCTCGTTTGAGCCCGGAAACAACTTGTAGCTTCATTATTGACTACATTGAAGTTGGAAACAACTTGTAGCTTCATTCCAGACTCGTTTGAAGTTAAATAAAACATGTAGCTTCATTTTCGGTTGTTTGAAATTGGAATCAACTTGTAGTTTCATTCTTGGCTCGTTTGAGCCCGGAAACAAGTTGTAGCTTAATTTTGACTACATTGAAGTTGGAAACAACTTGTAGCTTCATTCCAGACTCGTTTGAAGTTGAAAACAACATGTAGCTTCATTTTCGGTTGTTAGAAATTGGAATCAACTTGTAGTTTCATTCTTTGCTCGTTTGAGCCCGGAAACAACTTGTAGCTTCATTATTGACTAGATTGAAGTTGTAAACAACTTTTAGCTTCATTCCAGACTCGTTTGAAGTTGAAAACAACTTGTAGCTTCATTTTCGATTGTTTGAAATTGGAATCCACTTGTAGTTTCATTCTTGGCTCGTTTGAGCCCGGAAACAACTTGTAGCTTCATTATTGACTAGATTGAAGTTGGAAACAACTTGTAGCTTCATTCCAGACCCGTTTGAAGTTGAAAACAACTTGTAGCTTAATTTTCGGTTGTTTGAAATTGGAATCAACTTGTAGTTTCATTCTTGGCTCGTTTGAGCCCGGAAACAACTTGTAGCTTCATTATTGACTAGATTGAAGTTGTAAACAACTTTTAGCTTCATTCCAGACTCGTTTGAAGTTGAAAACAACTTGTAGCTTCATTTTCGGTTGTTTGAAATTGGAATCCACTTGTAGTTTCATTCTTGGCTCGTTTGAGCCCGGAAACAACTTGTAGCTTCATTATTGACTAGATTGAAGTTGGAAACAACTTGTAGCTTCATTCTAGACCCGTTTGAAGTTGAAAACAACTTGTAGCTTCATTTTCGGTTGTTTGAAATTGGAATCAACTTGTAGTTTCATTCTTGGCTCGTTTGAGCCCGGAAACAACTTGTAGCTTCATTATTGACTAGATTGAAGTTGTAAACAACTTTTAGCTTCATTCCAGACTCGTTTGAAGTTGAAAACAACTTGTAGCTTCATTTTCGGTTGTTTGAAATTGGAATCAACTTGTAGTTTCATTCTTGGCTCGTTTGAGCCCGGAAACAACTTGTAGCTTCATTATTGACTAGATTGAAGTTGGAAACAACTTGTAGCTTCATTCCAGACCCGTTTGAAGTTGAAAACAACTTGTAGCTTCATTTTCGGTTGTTTGAAATTGGAATCAACTTGTAGTTTCATTCTTGGCTCGTTTGAGCCCGGAAACAACTTGTAGCTTCATTATTGACTAGATTGAAGTTGGAAACAACTTGTAGCTTCATTCCAGACCCGTTTGAAGTTGAAAACAACTTGTAGCTTCATTTTCGGTTGTTTGAAATTGGAATCAACTTGTAGTTTCATTCTTGGCTCGTTTGAGCCCGGAAACAACTTGTAGCTTCATTATTGACTAGATTGAAGTTGGAAACAACTTGTAGCTTCATTCCAGACTCGTTTGAAGTTGAAAACAACTTGTAGCTTCATTTTCGGTTGTTTGAAATTGGAATCAACTTGTAGTTTCATTCTTGGCTCGTTTGAGCCCGGAAACAACTTGTAGCTTCATTATTGACTAGATTGAAGTTGGAAACAACTTGTAGCTTCATTCCAGACCCGTTTGAAGTTGAAAACAACTTGTAGCTTCATTTTCGGTTGTTTGAAATTGGAATCAACTTGTAGTTTCATTCTTGGCTCGTTTGAGCCCGGAAACAACTTGTAGCTTCATTATTGACTACATTGAAGTTGGAAACAACTTGTAGCTTCATTCCAGACTCGTTTGAAGTTAAATAAAACATGTAGCTTCATTTTCGGTTGTTTGAAATTGGAATCAACTTGTAGTTTCATTCTTGGCTCGTTTGAGCCCGGAAACAAGTTGTAGCTTAATTTTGACTACATTGAAGTTGGAAACAACTTGCAGCTTCATTCCAGACTCGTTTGAAGTTGAAAACAACATGTAGCTTCATTTTCGGTTGTTAGAAATTGGAATCAACTTGTAGTTTCATTCTTTGCTCGTTTGAGCCCGGAAACAACTTGTAGCTTCATTATTGACTAGATTGAAGTTGTAAACAACTTTTAGCTTCATTCCAGACTCGTTTGAAGTTGAAAACAACTTGTAGCTTCATTTTCGATTGTTTGAAATTGGAATCCCCTTGTAGTTTCATTCTTGGCTCGTTTGAGCCCGGAAACAACTTGTAGCTTCATTATTGACTAGAATGAAGTTGGAAACAACTTGTAGCTTCATTCCAGACCCGTTTGAAGTTGAAAACAACTTGTAGCTTAATTTTCGGTTGTTTGAAATTGGAATCAACTTGTAGTTTCATTCTTGGCTCGTTTGAGCCCGGAAACAACTTGTAGCTTCATTATTGACTAGATTGAAGTTGTAAACAACTTTTAGCTTCATTCCAGACTCGTTTGAAGTTGAAAACAACTTGTAGCTTCATTTTCGGTTGTTTCAAATTGGAATCCACTTGTAGTTTCATTCTTGGCTCGTTTGAGCCCGGAAACAACTTGTAGCTTCATTATTGACTAGATTGAAGTTGGAAACAACTTGTAGCTTCATTCTAGACCCGTTTGAAGTTGAAAACAACTTGTATCTTCATTTTCGGTTGTTTGAAATTGGAATCAACTTGTAGTTTCATTCTTGGCTCGTTTGAGCCCGGAAACAACTTCTAGCTTCATTATTGACTAGATTGAAGTTGTAAACAACTTTTAGCTTCATTCCAGACTCGTTTGAAGTTGAAAACAACTTGTAGCTTCATTTTCGGTTGTTTGAAATTGGAATCAACTTGTAGTTTCATTCTTGGCTCGTTTGAGCCCGGAAACAACTTGTAGCTTCATTATTGACTAGATTGAAGTTGGAAACAACTTGTAGCTTCATTCCAGACCCGTTTGAAGTTGAAAACAACTTGTAGCTTCATTTTCGGTTGTTTGAAATTGGAATCAACTTGTAGTTTCATTCTTGGCTCGTTTGAGCCCGGAAACAACTTGTAGCTTCATTATCGACTAGATTGAAGTTGGAAACAACTTGTAGCTTCATTCCAGACCCGTTTGAAGTTGAAAACAACTTGTAGCTTAATTTTCGGTTGTTTGAAATTGGAATCAACTTGTAGTTTCATTCTTGGCTCGTTTGAGCCCGGAAACAACTTGTAGCTTCATTATTGACTAGATTGAAGTTGTAAACAACTTTTAGCTTCATTCCAGACCCGTTTGAAGTTGAAAACAACTTGTAGCTTCATTTTCGGTTGTTTGAAATTGGAATCAACTTGTAGTTTCATTCTTGGCTCGTTTGAGCCCGGAAACAACTTGTAGCTTCATTATTGACTAGATTGAAGTTGGAAACAACTTGTAGCTTCATTCCAGACTCGTTTGAAGTTGAAAACAACTTGTAGCTTCATTTTCGGTTGTTTGAAATTGGAATCAACTTGTAGTTTCATTCTTGGCTCGTTTGAGCCCGGAAACAACTTGTAGCTTCATTATTGACTACATTGAAGTTGGAAACAACTTGTAGCTTCATTCCAGACTCGTTTGAAGTTAAATAAAACATGTAGCTTCATTTTCAGTTGTTTGAAATTGGAATCAACTTGTAGTTTCATTCTTGGCTCGTTTGAGCCCGGAAACAAGTTGTAGCTTAATTTTGACTACATTGAAGTTGGAAACAACTTGTAGCTTCATTCCAGACTCGTTTGAAGTTGAAAACAACATGTAGCTTCATTTTCGGTTGTTAGAAATTGGAATCAACTTGTAGTTTCATTCTTTGCTCGTTTGAGCCCGGAAACAACTTGTAGCTTCATTATTGACTAGATTGAAGTTGTAAACAACTTTTAGCTTCATTCCAGACTCGTTTGAAGTTGAAAACAACTTGTAGCTTCATTTTCGATTGTTTGAAATTGGAATCCACTTGTAGTTTCATTCTTGGCTCGTTTGAGCCCGGAAACAACTTGTAGCTTCATTATTGACTAGATTGAAGTTGGAAACAACTTGTAGCTTCATTCCAGACCCGTTTGAAGTTGAAAACAACTTGTAGCTTAATTTTCGGTTGTTTGAAATTGGAATCAACTTGTAGTTTCATTCTTGGCTCGTTTGAGCCCGGAAACAACTTGTAGCTTCATTATTGACTAGATTGAAGTTGGAAACAACTTTTAGCTTCATTCCAGACTCGTTTGAAGTTGAAAACAACTTGTAGCTTCATTTTCGGTTGTTTGAAATTGGAATCAACTTGTAGTTTCATTCTTGGCTCGTTTGAGCCCGGAAACAACTTGTAGCTTCATTATTGACTAGATTGAAGTTGGAAACAACTTGTAGCTTCATTCCAGACCCGTTTGAAGTTGAAAACAACTTGTAGCTTCATTTTCGGTTGTTTGAAATTGGAATCAACTTGTAGTTTCATTCTTGGCTCGTTTGAGCCCGGAAACAACTTGTAGCTTCATTATTGACTAGATTGAAGTTGGAAACAACTTGTAGCTTCATTCCAGACTCGTTTGAAGTTGAAAACAACTTGTAGCTTCATTTTCGGTTGTTTGAAATTGGAATCAACTTGTAGTTTCATTCTTGGCTCGTTTGAGCCCGGAAACAACTTGTAGCTTCATTATTGACTAGATTGAAGTTGGAAACAACTTGTAGCTTCATTCCAGACCCGTTTGAAGTTGAAAACAACTTGTAGCTTCATTTTCGGTTGTTTGAAATTGGAATCAACTTGTAGTTTCATTCTTGGCTCGTTTGAGCCCGGAAACAACTTGTAGCTTCATTATCGACTACATTGAAGTTGGAAACAACTTGTAGCTTCATTCCAGACTCGTTTGAAGTTAAATAAAACATGTAGCTTCATTTTCGGTTGTTTGAAATTGGAATCAACTTGTAGTTTCATTCTTGGCTCGTTTGAGCCCGGAAACAAGTTGTAGCTTAATTTTGACTACATTGAAGTTGGAAACAACTTGCAGCTTCATTCCAGACTCGTTTGAAGTTGAAAACAACATGTAGCTTCATTTTCGGTTGTTAGAAATTGGAATCAACTTGTAGTTTCATTCTTTGCTCGTTTGAGCCCGGAAACAACTTGTAGCTTCATTATTGACTAGATTGAAGTTGTAAACAACTTTTAGCTTCATTCCAGACTCGTTTGAAGTTGAAAACAACTTGTAGCTTCATTTTCGATTGTTTGAAATTGGAATCCCCTTGTAGTTTCATTCTTGGCTCGTTTGAGCCCGGAAACAACTTGTAGCTTCATTATTGACTAGATGAAGTTGGAAACAACTTGTAGCTTCATTCCAGACCCGTTTGAAGTTGAAAACAACTTGTAGCTTAATTTTCGGTTGTTTGAAATTGGAATCAACTTGTAGTTTCATTCTTGGCTCGTTTGAGCCCGGAAACAACTTGTAGCTTCATTATTGACTAGATTGAAGTTGTAAACAACTTTTAGCTTCATTCCAGACTCGTTTGAAGTTGAAAACAACTTGTAGCTTCATTTTCGGTTGTTTCAAATTGGAATCCACTTGTAGTTTCATTCTTGGCTCGTTTGAGCCCGGAAACAACTTGTAGCTTCATTATTGACTAGATTGAAGTTGGAAACAACTTGTAGCTTCATTCTAGACCCGTTTGAAGTTGAAAACAACTTGTATCTTCATTTTCGGTTGTTTGAAATTGGAATCAACTTGTAGTTTCATTCTTGGCTCGTTTGAGCCCGGAAACAACTTCTAGCTTCATTATTGACTAGATTGAAGTTGTAAACAACTTTTAGCTTCATTCCAGACTCGTTTGAAGTTGAAAACAACTTGTAGCTTCATTTTCGGTTGTTTGAAATTGGAATCAACTTGTAGTTTCATTCTTGGCTCGTTTGAGCCCGGAAACAACTTGTAGCTTCATTATTGACTAGATTGAAGTTGGAAACAACTTGTAGCTTCATTCCAGACCCGTTTGAAGTTGAAAACAACTTGTAGCTTCATTTTCGGTTGTTTGAAATTGGAATCAACTTGTAGTTTCATTCTTGGCTCGTTTGAGCCCGGAAACAACTTGTAGCTTCATTATTGACTAGATTGAAGTTGGAAACAACTTGTAGCTTCATTCCAGACCCGTTTGAAGTTGAAAACAACTTGTAGCTTAATTTTCGGTTGTTTGAAATTGGAATCAACTTGTAGTTTCATTCTTGGCTCGTTTGAGCCCGGAAACAACTTGTAGCTTCATTATTGACTAGATTGAAGTTGTAAACAACTTTTAGCTTCATTCCAGACCCGTTTGAAGTTGAAAACAACTTGTAGCTTCATTTTCGGTTGTTTGAAATTGGAATCAACTTGTAGTTTCATTCTTGGCTCGTTTGAGCCCGGAAACAACTTGTAGCTTCATTATTGACTAGATTGAAGTTGTAAACAACTTGTAGCTTCATTCCAGACTCGTTTGAAGTTGAAAACAACTTGTAGCTTCATTTTCGGTTGTTTGAAATTGGAATCAACTTGTAGTTTCATTCTTGGCTCGTTTGAGCCCGGAAACAACTTGTAGCTTCATTATTGACTACATTGAAGTTGGAAACAACTTGTAGCTTCATTCCAGACTCGTTTGAAGTTCAATAAAACATGTAGCTCCATTTTCAGTTGTTTGAAATTGGAATCAACTTGTAGTTTCATTCTTGGCTCGTTTGTGCCCGGAAACAAGTTGTAGCTTAATTTTGACTACATTGAAGTTGGAAACAACTTGTAGCTTCATTCCAAACTCGTTTGAAGTTGAAAACAACATGTAGCTTCATTTTCGGTTGTTAGAAATTGGAATCAACTTGTAGTTTCATTCTTTGCTCGTTTGAGCCCGGAAACAACTTGTAGCTTCATTATTGACTAGATTGAAGTTGTAAACAACTTTTAGCTTCATTCCAGACTCGTTTGAAGTTGAAAACAACTTGTAGCTTCATTTTCGATTGTTTGAAATTGGAATCCCCTTGTAGTTTCATTCTTGGCTCGTTTGAGCCCGGAAACAACTTGTAGCTTCATTATTGACTAGAATGAAGTTGGAAACAACTTGTAGCTTCATTCCAGACCCGTTTGAAGTTGAAAACAACTTGTAGCTTAATTTTCGGTTGTTTGAAATTGGAATCAACTTGTAGTTTCATTCTTGGCTCGTTTGAGCCCGGAAACAACTTGTAGCTTCATTATTGACTAGATTGAAGTTGGAAACAACTTGTAGCTTCATTCCAGACCCGTTTGAAGTTGAAAACAACTTGTAGCTTCATTTTCGGTTGTTTGAAATTGGAATCAACTTGTAGTTTCATTCTTGGCTCGTTTGAGCCCGGAAACAACTTGTAGCTTCATTATCGACTAGATTGAAGTTGGAAACAACTTGTAGCTTCATTCCAGACCCGTTTGAAGTTGAAAACAACTTGTAGCTTAATTTTCGGTTGTTTGAAATTGGAATCAACTTGTAGTTTCATTCTTGGCTCGTTTGAGCCCGGAAACAACTTGTAGCTTCATTATTGACTACATTGAAGTTGGAAACAACTTGTAGCTTCATTCCAGACTCGTTTGAAGTTAAATAAAACATGTAGCTTCATTTTCGGTTGTTTGAAATTGGAATCAACTTGTAGTTTCATTCTTGGCTCGTTTGAGCCCGGAAACAACTTGTAGCTTCATTATTGACTAGATTGAAGTTGGAAACAACTTGTAGCTTCATTCCAGACCCGTTTGAAGTTGAAAACAACTTGTAGCTTCATTTTCGGTTGTTTGAAATTGGAATCAACTTGTAGTTTCATTCTTGGCTCGTTTGAGCCCGGAAACAACTTGTAGCTTCATTATCGACTACATTGAAGTTGGAAACAACTTGTAGCTTCATTCCAGACTCGTTTGAAGTTAAATAAAACATGTAGCTTCATTTTCGGTTGTTTGAAATTGGAATCAACTTGTAGTTTCATTCTTGGCTCGTTTGAGCCCGGAAACAAGTTGTAGCTTAATTTTGACTACATTGAAGTTGGAAACAACTTGCAGCTTCATTCCAGACTCGTTTGAAGTTGAAAACAACATGTAGCTTCATTTTCGGTTGTTAGAAATTGGAATCAACTTGTAGTTTCATTCTTTGCTCGTTTGAGCCCGGAAACAACTTGTAGCTTCATTATTGACTAGATTGAAGTTGTAAACAACTTTTAGCTTCATTCCAGACTCGTTTGAAGTTGAAAACAACTTGTAGCTTCATTTTCGATTGTTTGAAATTGGAATCCCCTTGTAGTTTCATTCTTGGCTCGTTTGAGCCAGGAAACAACTTGTAGCTTCATTATTGACTAGAATGAAGTTGGAAACAACTTGTAGCTTCATTCCAGACCCGTTTGAAGTTGAAAACAACTTGTAGCTTAATTTTCGGTTGTTTGAAATTGGAATCAACTTGTAGTTTCATTCTTGGCTCGTTTGAGCCCGGAAACAACTTGTAGCTTCATTATTGACTAGATTGAAGTTGTAAACAACTTTTAGCTTCATTCCAGACTCGTTTGAAGTTGAAAACAACTTGTAGCTTCATTTTCGGTTGTTTCAAATTGGAATCCACTTGTAGTTTCATTCTTGGCTCGTTTGAGCCCGGAAACAACTTGTAGCTTCATTATTGACTAGATTGAAGTTGGAAACAACTTGTACCTTCATTCTAGACCCGTTTGAAGTTGAAAACAACTTGTATCTTCATTTTCGGTTGTTTGAAATTGGAATCAACTTGTAGTTTCATTCTTGGCTCGTTTGAGCCCGGAAACAACTTCTAGCTTCATTATTGACTAGATTGAAGTTGTAAACAACTTTTAGCTTCATTCCAGACTCGTTTGAAGTTGAAAACAACTTGTAGCTTCATTTTCGGTTGTTTGAAATTGGAATCAACTTGTAGTTTCATTCTTGGCTCGTTTGAGCCCGGAAACAACTTGTAGCTTCATTATTGACTAGATTGAAGTTGGAAACAACTTGTAGCTTCATTCCAGACCCGTTTGAAGTTGAAAACAACTTGTAGCTTCATTTTCGGTTGTTTGAAATTGGAATCAACTTGTAGTTTCATTCTTGGCTCGTTTGAGCCCGGAAACAACTTGTAGCTTCATTATCGACTAGATTGAAGTTGGAAACAACTTGTAGCTTCATTCCAGACCCGTTTGAAGTTGAAAACAACTTGTAGCTTAATTTTCGGTTGTTTGAAATTGGAATCAACTTGTAGTTTCATTCTTGGCTCGTTTGAGCCCGGAAACAACTTGTAGCTTCATTATCGACTACATTGAAGTTGGAAACAACTTGTAGCTTCATTCCAGACTCGTTTGAAGTTAAATAAAACATGTAGCTTCATTTTCGGTTGTTTGAAATTGGAATCAACTTGTAGTTTCATTCTTGGCTCGTTTGAGCCCGGAAACAACTTGTAGCTTCATTATTGACTAGATTGAAGTTGGAAACAACTTGTAGCTTCATTCCAGACCCGTTTGAAGTTGAAAACAACTTGTAGCTTCATTTTCGGTTGTTTGAAATTGGAATCAACTTGTAGTTTCATTCTTGGCTCGTTTGAGCCCGGAAACAACTTGTAGCTTCATTATCGACTACATTGAAGTTGGAAACAACTTGTAGCTTCATTCCAGACTCGTTTGAAGTTAAATAAAACATGTAGCTTCATTTTCGGTTGTTTGAAATTGGAATCAACTTGTAGTTTCATTCTTGGCTCGTTTGAGCCCGGAAACAAGTTGTAGCTTAATTTTGACTACATTGAAGTTGGAAACAACTTGCAGCTTCATTCCAGACTCGTTTGAAGTTGAAAACAACATGTAGCTTCATTTTCGGTTGTTAGAAATTGGAATCAACTTGTAGTTTCATTCTTTGCTCGTTTGAGCCCGGAAACAACTTGTAGCTTCATTATTGACTAGATTGAAGTTGTAAACAACTTTTAGCTTCATTCCAGACTCGTTTGAAGTTGAAAACAACTTGTAGCTTCATTTTCGATTGTTTGAAATTGGAATCCCCTTGTAGTTTCATTCTTGGCTCGTTTGAGCCAGGAAACAACTTGTAGCTTCATTATTGACTAGAATGAAGTTGGAAACAACTTGTAGCTTCATTCCAGACCCGTTTGAAGTTGAAAACAACTTGTAGCTTAATTTTCGGTTGTTTGAAATTGGAATCAACTTGTAGTTTCATTCTTGGCTCGTTTGAGCCCGGAAACAACTTGTAGCTTCATTATTGACTAGATTGAAGTTGTAAACAACTTTTAGCTTCATTCCAGACTCGTTTGAAGTTGAAAACAACTTGTAGCTTCATTTTCGGTTGTTTCAAATTGGAATCCACTTGTAGTTTCATTCTTGGCTCGTTTGAGCCCGGAAACAACTTGTAGCTTCATTATTGACTAGATTGAAGTTGGAAACAACTTGTAGCTTCATTCTAGACCCGTTTGAAGTTGAAAACAACTTGTATCTTCATTTTCGGTTGTTTGAAATTGGAATCAACTTGTAGTTTCATTCTTGGCTCGTTTGAGCCCGGAAACAACTTCTAGCTTCATTATTGACTAGATTGAAGTTGTAAACAACTTTTAGCTTCATTCCAGACTCGTTTGAAGTTGAAAACAACTTGTAGCTTCATTTTCGGTTGTTTGAAATTGGAATCAACTTGTAGTTTCATTCTTGGCTCGTTTGAGCCCGGAAACAACTTGTAGCTTCATTATTGACTAGATTGAAGTTGGAAACAACTTGTAGCTTCATTCCAGACCCGTTTGAAGTTGAAAACAACTTGTAGCTTCATTTTCGGTTGTTTGAAATTGGAATCAACTTGTAGTTTCATTCTTGGCTCGTTTGAGCCCGGAAACAACTTGTAGCTTCATTATCGACTAGATTGAAGTTGGAAACAACTTGTAGCTTCATTCCAGACCCGTTTGAAGTTGAAAACAACTTGTAGCTTAATTTTCGGTTGTTTGAAATTGGAATCAACTTGTAGTTTCATTCTTGGCTCGTTTGAGCCCGGAAACAACTTGTAGCTTCATTATTGACTAGATTGAAGTTGTAAACAACTTTTAGCTTCATTCCAGACCCGTTTGAAGTTGAAAACAACTTGTAGCTTCATTTTCGGTTGTTTGAAATTGGAATCAACTTGTAGTTTCATTCTTGGCTCGTTTGAGCCCGGAAACAACTTGTAGCTTCATTATCGACTACATTGAAGTTGGAAACAACTTGTAGCTTCATTCCAGACTCGTTTGAAGTTAAATAAAACATGTAGCTTCATTTTCGGTTGTTTGAAATTGGAATCAACTTGTAGTTTCATTCTTGGCTCGTTTGAGCCCGGAAACAACTTGTAGCTTCATTATTGACTAGATTGAAGTTGGAAACAACTTGTAGCTTCATTCCAGACCCGTTTGAAGTTGAAAACAACTTGTAGCTTCATTTTCGGTTGTTTGAAATTGGAATCAACTTGTAGTTTCATTCTTGGCTCGTTTGAGCCCGGAAACAACTTGTAGCTTCATTATCGACTACATTGAAGTTGGAAACAACTTGTAGCTTCATTCCAGACTCGTTTGAAGTTAAATAAAACATGTAGCTTCATTTTCGGTTGTTTGAAATTGGAATCAACTTGTAGTTTCATTCTTGGCTCGTTTGAGCCCGGAAACAAGTTGTAGCTTAATTTTGACTACATTGAAGTTGGAAACAACTTGCAGCTTCATTCCAGACTCGTTTGAAGTTGAAAACAACATGTAGCTTCATTTTCGGTTGTTAGAAATTGGAATCAACTTGTAGTTTCATTCTTTGCTCGTTTGAGCCCGGAAACAACTTGTAGCTTCATTATTGACTAGATTGAAGTTGTAAACAACTTTTAGCTTCATTCCAGACTCGTTTGAAGTTGAAAACAACTTGTAGCTTCATTTTCGATTGTTTGAAATTGGAATCCCCTTGTAGTTTCATTCTTGGCTCGTTTGAGCCAGGAAACAACTTGTAGCTTCATTATTGACTAGAATGAAGTTGGAAACAACTTGTAGCTTCATTCCAGACCCGTTTGAAGTTGAAAACAACTTGTAGCTTAATTTTCGGTTGTTTGAAATTGGAATCAACTTGTAGTTTCATTCTTGGCTCGTTTGAGCCCGGAAACAACTTGTAGCTTCATTATTGACTAGATTGAAGTTGTAAACAACTTTTAGCTTCATTCCAGACTCGTTTGAAGTTGAAAACAACTTGTAGCTTCATTTTCGGTTGTTTCAAATTGGAATCCACTTGTAGTTTCATTCTTGGCTCGTTTGAGCCCGGAAACAACTTGTAGCTTCATTATTGACTAGATTGAAGTTGGAAACAACTTGTAGCTTCATTCTAGACCCGTTTGAAGTTGAAAACAACTTGTATCTTCATTTTCGGTTGTTTGAAATTGGAATCAACTTGTAGTTTCATTCTTGGCTCGTTTGAGCCCGGAAACAACTTCTAGCTTCATTATTGACTAGATTGAAGTTGTAAACAACTTTTAGCTTCATTCCAGACTCGTTTGAAGTTGAAAACAACTTGTAGCTTCATTTTCGGTTGTTTGAAATTGGAATCAACTTGTAGTTTCATTCTTGGCTCGTTTGAGCCCGGAAACAACTTGTAGCTTCATTATTGACTAGATTGAAGTTGGAAACAACTTGTAGCTTCATTCCAGACCCGTTTGAAGTTGAAAACAACTTGTAGCTTCATTTTCGGTTGTTTGAAATTGGAATCAACTTGTAGTTTCATTCTTGGCTCGTTTGAGCCCGGAAACAACTTGTAGCTTCATTATCGACTAGATTGAAGTTGGAAACAACTTGTAGCTTCATTCCAGACCCGTTTGAAGTTGAAAACAACTTGTAGCTTAATTTTCGGTTGTTTGAAATTGGAATCAACTTGTAGTTTCATTCTTGGCTCGTTTGAGCCCGGAAACAACTTGTAGCTTCATTATCGACTACATTGAAGTTGGAAACAACTTGTAGCTTCATTCCAGACTCGTTTGAAGTTAAATAAAACATGTAGCTTCATTTTCGGTTGTTTGAAATTGGAATCAACTTGTAGTTTCATTCTTGGCTCGTTTGAGCCCGGAAACAACTTGTAGCTTCATTATTGACTAGATTGAAGTTGGAAACAACTTGTAGCTTCATTCCAGACCCGTTTGAAGTTGAAAACAACTTGTAGCTTCATTTTCGGTTGTTTGAAATTGGAATCAACTTGTAGTTTCATTCTTGGCTCGTTTGAGCCCGGAAACAACTTGTAGCTTCATTATCGACTACATTGAAGTTGGAAACAACTTGTAGCTTCATTCCAGACTCGTTTGAAGTTAAATAAAACATGTAGCTTCATTTTCGGTTGTTTGAAATTGGAATCAACTTGTAGTTTCATTCTTGGCTCGTTTGAGCCCGGAAACAAGTTGTAGCTTAATTTTGACTACATTGAAGTTGGAAACAACTTGCAGCTTCATTCCAGACTCGTTTGAAGTTGAAAACAACATGTAGCTTCATTTTCGGTTGTTAGAAATTGGAATCAACTTGTAGTTTCATTCTTTGCTCGTTTGAGCCCGGAAACAACTTGTAGCTTCATTATTGACTAGATTGAAGTTGTAAACAACTTTTAGCTTCATTCCAGACTCGTTTGAAGTTGAAAACAACTTGTAGCTTCATTTTCGATTGTTTGAAATTGGAATCCCCTTGTAGTTTCATTCTTGGCTCGTTTGAGCCAGGAAACAACTTGTAGCTTCATTATTGACTAGAATGAAGTTGGAAACAACTTGTAGCTTCATTCCAGACCCGTTTGAAGTTGAAAACAACTTGTAGCTTAATTTTCGGTTGTTTGAAATTGGAATCAACTTGTAGTTTCATTCTTGGCTCGTTTGAGCCCGGAAACAACTTGTAGCTTCATTATTGACTAGATTGAAGTTGTAAACAACTTTTAGCTTCATTCCAGACTCGTTTGAAGTTGAAAACAACTTGTAGCTTCATTTTCGGTTGTTTCAAATTGGAATCCACTTGTAGTTTCATTCTTGGCTCGTTTGAGCCCGGAAACAACTTGTAGCTTCATTATTGACTAGATTGAAGTTGGAAACAACTTGTAGCTTCATTTTAGACCCGTTTGAAGTTGAAAACAACTTGTATCTTCATTTTCGGTTGTTTGAAATTGGAATCAACTTGTAGTTTCATTCTTGGCTCGTTTGAGCCCGGAAACAACTTCTAGCTTCATTATTGACTAGATTGAAGTTGTAAACAACTTTTAGCTTCATTCCAGACTCGTTTGAAGTTGAAAACAACTTGTAGCTTCATTTTCGGTTGTTTGAAATTGGAATCAACTTGTAGTTTCATTCTTGGCTCGTTTGAGCCCGGAAACAACTTGTAGCTTCATTATTGACTAGATTGAAGTTGGAAACAACTTGTAGCTTCATTCCAGACCCGTTTGAAGTTGAAAACAACTTGTAGCTTCATTTTCGGTTGTTTGAAATTGGAATCAACTTGTAGTTTCATTCTTGGCTCGTTTGAGCCCGGAAACAACTTGTAGCTTCATTATCGACTAGATTGAAGTTGGAAACAACTTGTAGCTTCATTCCAGACCCGTTTGAAGTTGAAAACAACTTGTAGCTTAATTTTCGGTTGTTTGAAATTGGAATCAACTTGTAGTTTCATTCTTGGCTCGTTTGAGCCCGGAAACAACTTGTAGCTTCATTATTGACTAGATTGAAGTTGTAAACAACTTTTAGCTTCATTCCAGACCCGTTTGAAGTTGAAAACAACTTGTAGCTTCATTTTCGGTTGTTTGAAATTGGAATCAACTTGTAGTTTCATTCTTGGCTCGTTTGAGCCCGGAAACAACTTGTAGCTTCATTATTGACTAGATTGAAGTTGTAAACAACTTGTAGCTTCATTCCAGACTCGTTTGAAGTTGAAAACAACTTGTAGCTTCATTTTCGGTTGTTTGAAATTGGAATCAACTTGTAGTTTCATTCTTGGCTCGTTTGAGCCCGGAAACAACTTGTAGCTTCATTATTGACTAGATTGAAGTTGGAAACAACTTGTAGCTTCATTCCAGACCCGTTTGAAGTTGAAAACAACTTGTAGCTTAATTTTCGGTTGTTTGAAATTGGAATCAACTTGTAGTTTCATTCTTGGCTCGTTTGAGCCCGGAAACAACTTGTAGCTTCATTATTGACTAGATTGAAGTTGTAAACAACTTTTAGCTTCATTCCAGACCCGTTTGAAGTTGAAAACAACTTGTAGCTTCATTTTCGGTTGTTTGAAATTGGAATCAACTTGTAGTTTCATTCTTGGCTCGTTTGAGCCCGGAAACAACTTGTAGCTTCATTATTGACTAGAATGAAGTTGGAAACAACTTGTAGCTTCATTCCAGACCCGTTTGAAGTTGAAAACAACTTGTAGCTTAATTTTCGGTTGTTTGAAATTGGAATCAACTTGTAGTTTCATTCTTGGCTCGTTTGAGCCCGGAAACATTTCATTACTATTCTTAACGAAATCCTTATTCATATTAGTATGTTTACCAAATCCTATTGATCTTAGCATGTTTTAAGAACTTTAATTCTTAAGTCAATAGCTCGGCTGTCAACGACTGATTACGTGGATAATAAACCCTAACACGCCTATCTCTGGCTAATGGGCAAGACTCCACAACGCGACTTGGGACCGATCGACTACGACGATAAGAGATTAAAGTACTTAATTCACACTAATTTTCAACAGTAAATTGGCTCTGATACCAACACAACAAGGACCGATAAGGATTTCAGATAGAACAACAAGTTATGAACTTGATTAATTTAAACAGATATATTTAAACAGATATAATCTGTAATTTAAATAACAAAGATAAAGATTAAGAATACTTACACGAGTTATTACTCATGTAGTAGTCTGTTATGCAAGCCTCTAATTTGATCCAAGATCCAAGCTTTTATTGATCTTCAAACTTATTATACAAAGAGGTTTTTACAGTAAGAAATATTGCTCAACACATGAGCTAGTAGAGAGAAGTGCTCAGATGATTTCTGAGTTACAACGAATATACAAGCCTCTATTTATACTAGATTCTTGGCTAATAAAGACAAACTATTTTACATGATTGATTTTTAATCATATAGCTCTATTATTGCTGGTGCTTGATTGTCTTGCATTATTGGCTTCAATTATTTTTCTGATGACGTCACTGCATATGTCATCCTTCCAATTGCATCATTGTCTGCATCATCTCTGTGTCATTGACTGCATCATTCTGCATCATGCTTGAATCATCCTGTAAGATGATTATCATATAAAAGTTTATTTTTTAGATTTTCATATTTTTCTCTCTTGTCTCCAAGTCTAGTTACTTGTTCTATTGCATACATTACATTTTCCCATTGTTCATCAAGGTCTCGAAACCTATTATTTTCTTTCTTCCATTTGTACCACATATGTACTGTATCTACCCATTTCTTCTGGGCCTTAAAGGATTTTTCCTTTTTCTTCAATTTCTTGAAAGCTTTTTGGACTGGATTCATCCTGTCAGATTTCCCAGTAGCCTTGTTTTTAACAGTTCTCTGTCACGGATTATTATTCTCTGGTCATAATGTAGATTCCCCAGTTCTCTGGACTTTTCTTCATAAGCATCCTTTGCTGCCTGAACCTCATAGAATGTACCAACTCCATCAAATATGTATTTATTAAATACAACTTCATAATTTGCAAATAAATATTCTAATTCTTCTTGTTCCTTTTCTATTTGAGCACAAATTTGAACATATTCTTGGTCAAGCTTTTTAAGCTTTCTGAACTCCTCTTTGATTGGATCCATCACTGAGATTGAGCGAATTGGATATTCTCCGCTAGGTCTTCAGGGGATTCCTCTGTAATTGACATATTAGTATTACTATCTTCTTCATCCTCATCTGATAAAGAAGCAAGTTCCAATAATTTTTTCTGAATTTCTTGCTTAGAAGCTTTAGGATATTTTCTTTTTAAAGTCTCTTTAAGAGATTTCAAGGGATCTTTTATTTCTTCTTTTTCCTGAGTTTTTAACTTCTCTTGATTCTTTATTTTGAAATGGAGGATATCATCCTTTAACTGTTTTACAGTTTCTTCAATATTGAACTTATTCCACCATTTATATTTAAACTGGCGAATAAGTGTTGGGAGACCTTTATTAAATCCATGAATATGCTTAGTAGCATACTCCCAAGTCCATATCCAAGGTAGGTTATAAACCATCATTAATTTAAACATAGGAATATCATTCCCTTCCTCCTGACACTTACAACATTGTTCCTTGTATTCAGGAAATAATGAGTATAACTCTTCTGGTAAAATATTAACTTTAGGACCAAATTTGTCCCACCAATGAACACTCCAATTTGGAAGATCATTCTGGCCAAATTCAGCCATAAATCTAAAAAACCAAGTATGTTTAAAATCTGGATTATTGTAATAAAAACAATTAAACCAAGCATCCTTATAGTCCCAATAAGTATAGGGCATATTAGGATAGCTCGTCATTTGTCTAGTCCTATTAGGATCTAGTCCCCAATCAGTTGGTGATAACATCTTTTTAAAAGACGCTTTAGAAAAGCTATAAGGAGAGTGTTTATTTTGTTGGCTATTTCCTCTGTAAAAGTGTTCAAATTCAACACTCTGAGTTTCATTGAGAATTGTTTCATAAAATAATCTGCTATTATTAGATCCTTTTAAAGGATAATGATTATAGGGTTCAAAATATCTTGATGCAATATAATTAGCATCTGAAAACCATTTGAGGTCAGAATTTTCCAGAGTGAGTATTATTTCACAAACATTTGAGGTGTGGATATCATCCACTTGTTCCTTTTTAAGGATATCTTTCATTGACATGGTTTTACTAGAGGTTTTTTCCTCTCTGGTATAACCACTTGTTGATCCTCGGGTATAACCACCTCTTTTCATATTTAATTTCCCTCTGTCCCGTGAGAGGGTAATCCCTGTAAAAATTCACGGGTCAAATAATCTGGTAGGGAATTTGATTCCCCTTTTATATATTCAATTTGAAAATCAAATATTGATAATAAAGCTTGCCATCTAGCAAACTGCTGTTTTGCTACTAAATTTTTCACATCTTTTTCAATAATTTCTTTAGCTGAAGAGCAATCAATTCTTAGGAGAAAATTTTGATTTAGTAAATCATCCTGAAATTTAAATAAACATTTTAATATTGCTAACATTTCTTTTTTAACAGTTGAGTAGTTTAACTGGGTTTTATTCCAGTGACCAGAAGTAAATCTTAATAATTCTTCTTTTTTAGTATTAGAATTTATCTGTTTCAATATTCCACCATAACCAATATTCGAAGCATCTGTCTCAACAATTTTAAACCATTGAGGATTTGCCAAATATATACAAGGTATTGTTTTAGTTTTTAACTTAATTTTCTGAACAGCTTTAGTATGCTCATTTGTCCATGGAGTAGGATTTTTCCCTAATCTCTTATATAATATCTTAGTATCTTGTGCTAAATTTTTATAAAAATCAGCAATATAATTTAAACTTCCTAAAAATCTTTGTAACATTTTCTTATCAGTAATCCTATCAGGAAAATTATCAGCAAAAGTTAAAGATCTTTCTATAGGAATTATTGTTCCTTGATTTATATTATGTCCTAGAAATCTAATTTTTGTTTGAAATAAATTTATTTTA
Organism: Daucus carota subsp. sativus; assembly: GCF_001625215.2. Taxonomy (NCBI): domain Eukaryota; kingdom Viridiplantae; phylum Streptophyta; class Magnoliopsida; order Apiales; family Apiaceae; genus Daucus; species Daucus carota. The sequence goes on from NC_030383.2 coordinate 25,679,125, forward strand.
GTTGGTGATAAAACCAATCCATTCTTTTTAACAACATCAATAAATGTATTTAAATGTTTAAAATGCTGATCAATATTATCAGAAAAAATTAATATATCATCAATATATACTATGCAAAATTGTGAATGAGGAATAAATATGTCATTCATTATTTTCTGAAATTCTGAAGGGGCGTTTTTTAAACCAAAAGGCATTACTGTCCATTCATATTGTCCAAAAGGAACAGTAAATGCAGTTTTATACCTATCTTTAGGTTCTATTTGTATTTGCCAAAAACCTGATTTTAAATCAAATTTAGAAAATATTTTAGCTTGACTTATTCTATTTAATAGGTCTTTTTTATTAGGAATAGGATATCTAATCCATTTTAATGCCTTATTAAGCGGTTTGTAATTAATTACTAGTCTTGGAGTTCCTCTTTCTATTTCTGACTTTTTATTGACATAAAAAGCAGCACAACTCCAAGGAGACTTACTTGGGGTTATTAGTCCTTTTTCTAATAAAGTATCTATTTCTTTTTTACAAAATTCTAACATCTCTTTATCCATTTGAGATGGTCTTGCTTTAGTAGGGATTTTATCCTCTGTAAATCCTTCATCATATGGTAAACTTACCATGTGTTTCTTTCTTTCCCAAAAAGCATTAGGTAAAGTATTACACACTTCTTGTTGTATAGTTATTTCTAATTGTTTTATCTTTTCTTGTATAACATTTTCTTTTATTTTTTCTTCTATTGTTAATAAATTTATTTCTTGTTTTAATGAATTGCTATGGTTTTGTTTATACTCTAAATTTTTCTTTAATATATTAATATTGTTTATAGGTAATTCATTTACATTTTTGGTTATAGGAGTAGTTATAAAATTATAGGATATATCAATCCCTTTTATTTTAGTATGTATTCCTGATTGATCTATGGTCATTGGTTGTATACTATTAAGGAAAGGTGTTCCTAATATTATTCCTTGTGATAAATAAGGAACCATTATAAATGTAGAATTTAAACATGTGCCTTGATTACAAATTGCAACATTTGTTAATTTATATTTAATCCATAATTTACTACCATCAGCAGTACTTAAATCTTGTTTAGTTTTTTCATAGTATTGGGTTGGAATTAGTCCTTCTCTTATGCAGTTTATGTCTGCACCACTATCTACCAAAGCTATAGTAGACAAAGTAAATGTATTTCTAATTACAATAGTTATATTAATATACCATTTTTGATAAGTAATTTGGTGTATATTACACAAAAATTGATTAGAAGTTTCTTCTACCTCTCTAGGAGTTATATTTCCAGGAGTAGAACAATTATTTTCTAATTGTTTTAATCTTTGTTTTAGTTCATTTATTTCTTTTTTCTGAGAATTTAATTCTTCTTTTAGATCCTTAAGAGTTATAGGTTTCTCAGATTGATTATTAAATCTAGCTATTACTTCTTGTAAAGTATAAGGGGTATAAATTTGAGGTTGTTTTTGGGGTTTTTCCCTAGGTGTTTCTTTTACCTGATTCAAATATTGTTCAATCATTTGTCTTTTCTGAATAGGGTCATTTATTTTCTCTATCATATCTAAAATAAATTGATCAGAACTACTCAAGACATTAATGCTTAAACCATTCATGTTTAAGTTAGCTATATAAGGATCATTACTTGTTTTACAAGCGCATATTTCTTCTTCAGATTCAGAAGTACTATCCTCAATATCAGAATCATGTATGTCACATATTTCATTAGAATCATAATCAGACATATCAGAATCTATAATTTCAGACTCAATAATATTATAAATTTCCTGTTTTACAGAATCATCTAAAGACAAAGTACTTATTTTCTTTTTAAGCATGCATTTATTTGCATAATGACCTTTTTTGCCACATTTATGACATGTTACAGATTTAATAAATTGTTTCTTAGGAATTTTCTTTTTAAAATTCTTTTTAGGTAAGTAATCTTGATAGTATTTTTTCTTTCTCCTTTTCCTAAACGGATATGGTTTCTTCTGAGATTTTTTATGAACTTTTCTATCCTTTATTAGGGGATAACTAAATTGTTCACAAAATTCTCCTATTTCTTTTCTATGAGTAATTCCTTGTTTTTTCAATTGTGCTTTTAAATTTAAATCATTACACAGATTTAATCCTTCTGCTATCATTTCATTAGTTAATTCTCCATAAGTATAGTGATCTAAGGGTATTTCCATTTCATTATGTTTTGTTCTTAACCTATTTCTAATTCTTTCTGCAAATAATGCAGGTAATCCTGAAATATATTTTTCTTTCCAAAATGTGGAATTTCCATCTTGTCTATGCATAATTTTAGACAAAAATACATCTTTATACCATCTGAAATGAGTGAGTGTAGGGCATCTTAGATTTATTAGTAATTCCCTGCTGCAATCCATTGTATGGAAAGCATTCCCTACAAAATGTTTTAAAATTGTTTGAATTAATGTATAAACACTATCTTCCTGATATTCAGATTTTATTACACTATTATCAGGTGAATTGGTATGTATTAGTTTTTTAGCCTGTAAAATTTCTTCTCTTTGAAATGGTGTTAGAATATTATCCCACCATCCTTTAAGTTGTCCTGTAAATCCTGCTACTATAAAACTAGCAATATTTGCATCTGTATTACCATTAGCTTTACATATTGTAGAATACATTAACATTTTGTGTAGAACAGCAAATATTTGTTGCTCTGCACAACCATCTATGTTCCATTCATAGATTTGGTCTGCTGAAAAACTTGATTTCTCTGTATTTATAAAATTTTCTTCAAATAATACATCCATAGGTGTTGGCCTAGGATAGTAGTATCTTCCATAAGGAACTTTATTTTTTAAAGGTCTTTTATCAAATTCAATTTTATTCAAGGATTGATTGATTTCCTGGTTTTCATTTTCTAAGGATTGAAATTGATTGTTTAATTGGGCTAATTCTGTTTCACTGATATTATCTTCTTCTTCAGTTTCTTCTTTATTTATAACTGCTACTGAAGACGAAGACTCAGTTACTTTTTCTTGTTGTTTTAATTCTTCTAATTTTGTAACTAACGCATTAACTAAATTTGTTTCTTTTTTAGATTGAAGATTAAAGGGTGTATAAACTGGTGGAGGAATTAAAACTGTTTCCTGTTTTACAGGAATAGAGGGTTTTATGGATTGTTGTATTTTTTCTAGCATTGTATTAGTATTATTTTCTACTCTAGTTAATTGTTTACCTAGAGTATGCAAATGCATATTTGAGAAATTATTTTGAGATAATATTTTCTCATGAGTAGTATTTTCTGTAAATGTCTCAGATATAGCATGAGCAGTTACAGGTTTTCCATTCATTGTAGTTAAAAATATTTTATTCTCTATTGGAGGGTGTAAAGAGGTTAGTTTAGGGCCATGTGTTGTTTGCCATTCTTTATAATAATTATTAATCATATTTATTTGAGGAAATTCATTTTGTGTCATGAAAAACCAGTCTACAAAATTTAATATGATTTTATGTTCTTCAATATGTTTATAAAACAAATCTTTAAATTCTAAAGTTTTCTCTTTAGAATAATTCTTAAAAAACCATTCTCTAAAAACCTTATATTTAGGTTGATTAAATTCATTATTAATCTTATTTCTGTCAATTTTAGATTCTTGAATATTATTTAATTCTAATACATTTATAGAGAAATTCATGTCACTAAAAGTTGGTGATCCTATCTTATCCTTGGCTTTATAAATAGCATGAGGAATTTGATTATTTGATTCTTTAATTCCTACTACATCTTCTGTTTCTATTCTGGTAGGAATAGATGAAGTAGAAGCTCTTCCTGATTGGCTTAAGGTTTCAAAATTAGTTATATTAAACCTTGCTATTCTTCCTTGTTGACCAAAATATATTTCAACATTTCCATCAGGGGTTTCAACTATTTGTTCTATTTCTCTATTTTCATTTTTATCTGAGCTAGGGACCTTAGCTCCAGGTAATAACCACTTTTCTGGTAATGTTATTTCAGACCATGATATAGTTTTAGGAATAGATATAAATGATTTAGCTAAATTAGCTTCAAATAATGTTGTTTTACCTTTAACATCAAATTTCTTAGCTTTGGGTGCTAAGGTATTTAATACTTTAAAACTGACTCTATAAATTAAAGCTATATTTTCTGTTCCTGTTTTCATATCATAACCACTAGTTTGTATAAATAGAGTTAAAACATCTGATATATTTTTATCTGTAAGTGATACCTCAAAATTAGGATAACAATTGAAATAAACAGGGCCTTTACATAGACTAGTCTCAACTAATCCTAGTAAAGCGTCTGTAAACTTATTATGCCTATTATCACATAAGGCTATACACATAGATGTATTTAAACCTTCTCGAGTTAAAGGTTTGAAACCTATTTGTACACATCCTAGATGTAGAAAATTATATTGATCCTTATATCTCTTAACATCATCATTTATTAAAGATATTGTTTCATAAGTTTCAGATATAGGTATAGTTTTCTCTACGGTTTTAATTATCATTTTTGATTTTAAATCAAAAGTACCTATCTCATAAATTTCTGTGGGTTTAACCTTAGGTAATGACCAATCTTTAAGATGTTGTTCTAAAAGTTCATATTCTATTTCATTACTATTCTTAACGAAATCCTTATTCATATTAGTATGTTTACCAAATCCTATTGATCTTAGCATGTTTTAAGAACTTTAATTCTTGACTAGAATGAAGTTGGAAACAACTTGTAGCTTCATTCCAGACCCGTTTGAAGTTGAAAACAACTTGTAGCTTAATTTTCGGTTGTTTGAAATTGGAATCAACTTGTAGTTTCATTCTTGGCTCGTTTGAGCCCGGAAACAACTTGTAGCTTCATTATTGACTAGATTGAAGTTGTAAACAACTTTTAGCTTCATTCCAGACTCGTTTGAAGTTGAAAACAACTTGTAGCTTCATTTTCGGTTGTTTCAAATTGGAATCCACTTGTAGTTTCATTCTTGGCTCGTTTGAGCCCGGAAACAACTTGTAGCTTCATTATTGACTAGATTGAAGTTGGAAACAACTTGTAGCTTCATTCCAGACCCGTTTGAAGTTGAAAACAACATGTAGCTTCATTTTCGGTTGTTAGAAATTGGAATCAACTTGTAGTTTCATTCTTTGCTCGTTTGAGCCCGGAAACAACTTGTAGCTTCATTATTGACTAGATTGAAGTTGTAAACAACTTTTAGCTTCATTCCAGACTCGTTTGAAGTTGAAAACAACTTGTAGCTTCATTTTCGATTGTTTGAAATTGGAATCCCCTTGTAGTTTCATTCTTGGCTCGTTTGAGCCCGGAAACAACTTGTAGCTTCATTATTGACTAGAATGAAGTTGGAAACAACTTGTAGCTTCATTCCAGACCCGTTTGAAGTTGAAAACAACTTGTAGCTTAATTTTCGGTTGTTTGAAATTGGAATCAACTTGTAGTTTCATTCTTGGCTCGTTTGAGCCCGGAAACAACTTGTAGCTTCATTATTGACTAGATTGAAGTTGTAAACAACTTTTAGCTTCATTCCAGACTCGTTTGAAGTTGAAAACAACTTGTAGCTTCATTTTCGGTTGTTTCAAATTGGAATCCACTTGTAGTTTCATTCTTGGCTCGTTTGAGCCCGGAAACAACTTGTAGCTTCATTATTGACTAGATTGAAGTTGGAAACAACTTGTAGCTTCATTCTAGACCCGTTTGAAAGTTGAAAACAACTTGTATCTTCATTTTCGGTTGTTTGAAATTGGAATCAACTTGTAGTTTCATTCTTGGCTCGTTTGAGCCCGGAAACAACTTCTAGCTTCATTATTGACTAGATTGAAGTTGTAAACAACTTTTAGCTTCATTCCAGACTCGTTTGAAGTTGAAAACAACTTGTAGCTTCATTTTCGGTTGTTTGAAATTGGAATCAACTTGTAGTTTCATTCTTGGCTCGTTTGAGCCCGGAAACAACTTGTAGCTTCATTATTGACTAGATTGAAGTTGGAAACAACTTGTAGCTTCATTCCAGACCCGTTTGAAGTTGAAAACAACTTGTAGCTTCATTTTCGGTTGTTTGAAATTGGAATCAACTTGTAGTTTCATTCTTGGCTCGTTTGAGCCCGGAAACAACTTGTAGCTTCATTATCGACTAGATTGAAGTTGGAAACAACTTGTAGCTTCATTCCAGACCCGTTTGAAGTTGAAAACAACTTGTAGCTTAATTTTCGGTTGTTTGAAATTGGAATCAACTTGTAGTTTCATTCTTGGCTCGTTTGAGCCCGGAAACAACTTGTAGCTTCATTATCGACTACATTGAAGTTGGAAACAACTTGTAGCTTCATTCCAGACTCGTTTGAAGTTAAATAAAACATGTAGCTTCATTTTCGGTTGTTTGAAATTGGAATCAACTTGTAGTTTCATTCTTGGCTCGTTTGAGCCCGGAAACAACTTGTAGCTTCATTATTGACTAGATTGAAGTTGGAAACAACTTGTAGCTTCATTCCAGACCCGTTTGAAGTTGAAAACAACTTGTAGCTTCATTTTCGGTTGTTTGAAATTGGAATCAACTTGTAGTTTCATTCTTGGCTCGTTTGAGCCCGGAAACAACTTGTAGCTTCATTATCGACTACATTGAAGTTGGAAACAACTTGTAGCTTCATTCCAGACTCGTTTGAAGTTAAATAAAACATGTAGCTTCATTTTCGGTTGTTTGAAATTGGAATCAACTTGTAGTTTCATTCTTGGCTCGTTTGAGCCCGGAAACAAGTTGTAGCTTAATTTTGACTACATTGAAGTTGGAAACAACTTGCAGCTTCATTCCAGACTCGTTTGAAGTTGAAAACAACATGTAGCTTCATTTTCGGTTGTTAGAAATTGGAATCAACTTGTAGTTTCATTCTTTGCTCGTTTGAGCCCGGAAACAACTTGTAGCTTCATTATTGACTAGATTGAAGTTGTAAACAACTTTTAGCTTCATTCCAGACTCGTTTGAAGTTGAAAACAACTTGTAGCTTCATTTTCGATTGTTTGAAATTGGAATCCCCTTGTAGTTTCATTCTTGGCTCGTTTGAGCCAGGAAACAACTTGTAGCTTCATTATTGACTAGAATGAAGTTGGAAACAACTTGTAGCTTCATTCCAGACCCGTTTGAAGTTGAAAACAACTTGTAGCTTAATTTTCGGTTGTTTGAAATTGGAATCAACTTGTAGTTTCATTCTTGGCTCGTTTGAGCCCGGAAACAACTTGCAGCTTCATTATTGACTAGATTGAAGTTGTAAACAACTTTTAGCTTCATTCCAGACTCGTTTGAAGTTGAAAACAACTTGTAGCTTCATTTTCGGTTGTTTCAAATTGGAATCCACTTGTAGTTTCATTCTTGGCTCGTTTGAGCCCGGAAACAACTTGTAGCTTCATTATTGACTAGATTGAAGTTGGAAACAACTTGTAGCTTCATTCTAGACCCGTTTGAAAGTTGAAAACAACTTGTATCTTCATTTTCGGTTGTTTGAAATTGGAATCAACTTGTAGTTTCATTCTTGGCTCGTTTGAGCCCGGAAACAACTTCTAGCTTCATTATTGACTAGATTGAAGTTGTAAACAACTTTTAGCTTCATTCCAGACTCGTTTGAAGTTGAAAACAACTTGTAGCTTCATTTTCGGTTGTTTGAAATTGGAATCAACTTGTAGTTTCATTCTTGGCTCGTTTGAGCCCGGAAACAACTTGTAGCTTCATTATTGACTAGATTGAAGTTGGAAACAACTTGTAGCTTCATTCCAGACCCGTTTGAAGTTGAAAACAACTTGTAGCTTCATTTTCGGTTGTTTGAAATTGGAATCAACTTGTAGTTTCATTCTTGGCTCGTTTGAGCCCGGAAACAACTTGTAGCTTCATTATCGACTAGATTGAAGTTGGAAACAACTTGTAGCTTCATTCCAGACCCGTTTGAAGTTGAAAACAACTTGTAGCTTCATTTTCGGTTGTTTGAAATTGGAATCAACTTGTAGTTTCATTCTTGGCTCGTTTGAGCCCGGAAACAACTTGTAGCTTCATTATCGACTACATTGAAGTTGGAAACAACTTGTAGCTTCATTCCAGACTCGTTTGAAGTTAAATAAAACATGTAGCTTCATTTTCGGTTGTTTGAAATTGGAATCAACTTGTAGTTTCATTCTTGGCTCGTTTGAGCCCGGAAACAAGTTGTAGCTTAATTTTGACTACATTGAAGTTGGAAACAACTTGCAGCTTCATTCCAGACTCGTTTGAAGTTGAAAACAACATGTAGCTTCATTTTCGGTTGTTAGAAATTGGAATCAACTTGTAGTTTCATTCTTTGCTCGTTTGAGCCCGGAAACAACTTGTAGCTTCATTATTGACTAGATTGAAGTTGTAAACAACTTTTAGCTTCATTCCAGACTCGTTTGAAGTTGAAAACAACTTGTAGCTTCATTTTCGATTGTTTGAAATTGGAATCCCCTTGTAGTTTCATTCTTGGCTCGTTTGAGCCAGGAAACAACTTGTAGCTTCATTATTGACTAGAATGAAGTTGGAAACAACTTGTAGCTTCATTCCAGACCCGTTTGAAGTTGAAAACAACTTGTAGCTTAATTTTCGGTTGTTTGAAATTGGAATCAACTTGTAGTTTCATTCTTGGCTCGTTTGAGCCCGGAAACAACTTGTAGCTTCATTATTGACTAGATTGAAGTTGTAAACAACTTTTAGCTTCATTCCAGACTCGTTTGAAGTTGAAAACAACTTGTAGCTTCATTTTCGGTTGTTTCAAATTGGAATCCACTTGTAGTTTCATTCTTGGCTCGTTTGAGCCCGGAAACAACTTGTAGCTTCATTATTGACTAGATTGAAGTTGGAAACAACTTGTAGCTTCATTCTAGACCCGTTTGAAGTTGAAAACAACTTGTATCTTCATTTTCGGTTGTTTGAAATTGGAATCAACTTGTAGTTTCATTCTTGGCTCGTTTGAGCCCGGAAACAACTTCTAGCTTCATTATTGACTAGATTGAAGTTGTAAACAACTTTTAGCTTCATTCCAGACTCGTTTGAAGTTGAAAACAACTTGTAGCTTCATTTTCGGTTGTTTGAAATTGGAATCAACTTGTAGTTTCATTCTTGGCTCGTTTGAGCCCGGAAACAACTTGTAGCTTCATTATTGACTAGATTGAAGTTGGAAACAACTTGTAGCTTCATTCCAGACCCGTTTGAAGTTGAAAACAACTTGTAGCTTCATTTTCGGTTGTTTGAAATTGGAATCAACTTGTAGTTTCATTCTTGGCTCGTTTGAGCCCGGAAACAACTTGTAGCTTCATTATCGACTAGATTGAAGTTGGAAACAACTTGTAGCTTCATTCCAGACCCGTTTGAAGTTGAAAACAACTTGTAGCTTAATTTTCGGTTGTTTGAAATTGGAATCAACTTGTAGTTTCATTCTTGGCTCGTTTGAGCCCGGAAACAACTTGTAGCTTCATTATTGACTAGATTGAAGTTGTAAACAACTTTTAGCTTCATTCCAGACCCGTTTGAAGTTGAAAACAACTTGTAGCTTCATTTTCGGTTGTTTGAAATTGGAATCAACTTGTAGTTTCATTCTTGGCTCGTTTGAGCCCGGAAACAACTTGTAGCTTCATTATTGACTAGATTGAAGTTGTAAACAACTTGTAGCTTCATTCCAGACTCGTTTGAAGTTGAAAACAACTTGTAGCTTCATTTTCGGTTGTTTGAAATTGGAATCAACTTGTAGTTTCATTCTTGGCTCGTTTGAGCCCGGAAACAACTTGTAGCTTCATTATTGACTACATTGAAGTTGGAAACAACTTGTAGCTTCATTCCAGACTCGTTTGAAGTTCAATAAAACATGTAGCTCCATTTTCAGTTGTTTGAAATTGGAATCAACTTGTAGTTTCATTCTTGGCTCGTTTGTGCCCGGAAACAAGTTGTAGCTTAATTTTGACTACATTGAAGTTGGAAACAACTTGTAGCTTCATTCCAAACTCGTTTGAAGTTGAAAACAACATGTAGCTTCATTTTCGGTTGTTAGAAATTGGAATCAACTTGTAGTTTCATTCTTTGCTCGTTTGAGCCCGGAAACAACTTGTAGCTTCATTATTGACTAGATTGAAGTTGTAAACAACTTTTAGCTTCATTCCAGACTCGTTTGAAGTTGAAAACAACTTATAGCTTCATTTTCGGTTGTTTCAAATTGGAATCCATTTGTAGTTTCATTCTTGGCTCGTTTGAGCCCGGAAACAACTTGTAGCTTCATTATTGACTAGATTGAAGTTGGAAACAACTTGTAGCTTCATTCTAGACCCGTTTGAAGTTGAAAACAACTTGTATCTTCATTTTCGGTTGTTTGAAATTGGAATCAACTTGTAGTTTCATTCTTGGCTCGTTTGAGCCCGGAAACAACTTATAGCTTCATTATTGACTAGATTGAAGTTGTAAACAACTTTTAGCTTCATTCCAGACTCGTTTGAAGTTGAAAACAACTTGTAGCTTCATTTTCGGTTGTTTGAAATTGGAATCAACTTGTAGTTTCATTCTTGGCTCGTTTGAGCCCGGAAACAACTTGTAGCTTCATTATTGACTAGATTGAAGTTGGAAACAACTTGTAGCTTCATTCCAGACCCGTTTGAAGTTGAAAACAACTTGTAGCTTCATTTTCGGTTGTTTGAAATTGGAATCAACTTGTAGTTTCATTCTTGGCTCGTTTGAGCCCGGAAACAAGTTGTAGCTTAATTTTGACTACATTGAAGTTGGAAACAACTTGCAGCTTCATTCCAGACTCGTTTGAAGTTGAAAACAACATGTAGCTTCATTTTCGGTTGTTAGAAATTGGAATCAACTTGTAGTTTCATTCTTTGCTCGTTTGAGCCCGGAAACAACTTGTAGCTTCATTATTGACTAGATTGAAGTTGTAAACAACTTTTAGCTTCATTCCAGACTCGTTTGAAGTTGAAAACAACTTGTAGCTTCATTTTCGATTGTTTGAAATTGGAATCCCCTTGTAGTTTCATTCTTGGCTCGTTTGAGCCCGGAAACAACTTGTAGCTTCATTATTGACTAGATTGAAGTTGGAAACAACTTGTAGCTTCATTCCAGACCCGTTTGAAGTTGAAAACAACTTGTAGCTTAATTTTCGGTTGTTTGAAATTGGAATCAACTTGTAGTTTCATTCTTGGCTCGTTTGAGCCCGGAAACAACTTGTAGCTTCATTATTGACTAGATTGAAGTTGTAAACAACTTTTAACTTCATTCCAGACCCGTTTGAAGTTGAAAACAACTTGTAGCTTCATTTTCGGTTGTTTGAAATTGGAATCAACTTGTAGTTTCATTCTTGGCTCGTTTGAGCCCGGAAACAAGTTGTAGCTTAATTTTGACTACATTGAAGTTGGAAACAACTTGCAGCTTCATTCCAGACTCGTTTGAAGTTGAAAACAACATGTAGCTTCATTTTCGGTTGTTAGAAATTGGAATCAACTTGTAGTTTCATTCTTTGCTCGTTTGAGCCCGGAAACAACTTGTAGCTTCATTATTGACTAGATTGAAGTTGTAAACAACTTTTAGCTTCATTCCAGACTCGTTTGAAGTTGAAAACAACTTGTAGCTTCATTTTCGATTGTTTGAAATTGGAATCCCCTTGTAGTTTCATTCTTGGCTCGTTTGAGCCCGGAAACAACTTGTAGCTTCATTATTGACTAGATTGAAGTTGGAAACAACTTGTAGCTTCATTCCAGACCCGTTTGAAGTTGAAAACAACTTGTAGCTTAATTTTCGGTTGTTTGAAATTGGAATCAACTTGTAGTTTCATTCTTGGCTCGTTTGAGCCCGGAAACAACTTGTAGCTTCATTATTGACTAGATTGAAGTTGTAAACAACTTTTAACTTCATTCCAGACCCGTTTGAAGTTGAAAACAACTTGTAGCTTCATTTTCGGTTGTTTGAAATTGGAATCAACTTGTAGTTTCATTCTTGGCTCGTTTGAGCCCGGAAACAACTTGTAGCTTCATTATTGACTAGATTGAAGTTGGAAACAACTTGTAGCTTCATTCCAGACCCGTTTGAAGTTGAAAACAACTTGTAGCTTCATTTTCGGTTGTTTGAAATTGGAATCAACTTGTAGTTTCATTCTTGGCTCGTTTGAGCCCGGAAACAACTTGTAGCTTCATTATTGACTAGATTGAAGTTGAAAACAACTTGTAGCTTCATTCCAGACCCGTTTGAAGTTGAAAACAACTTGTAGCTTCATTTTCGGTTGTTTGAAATTGGAATCAACTTGTAGTTTCATTCTTGGCTCGTTTGAGCCCGGAAACAACTTGTAGCTTCATTATTGACTAGATTGAAGTTGGAAACAACTTGTAGCTTCATTCCAGACCCGTTTGAAGTTGAAAACAACTTGTAGCTTCAATTTCGGTTGTTTGAAATTGGAATCAACTTGTAGTTTTATTCTTGGCTCGTTTGAGCCCGGAAACAACTTGTAGCTTCATTATTGACTAGATTGAAGTTGGAAACAACTTGTAGCTTCATTCTAGACCCGTTTGAAGTTGAAAACAACTTGTAGCTTCATTTTCGGTTGTTTGAAATTGGAATCAACTTGTAGTTTCATTCTTGGCTCGTTTGAGCCCGGAAACAACTTGTAGCTTCATTATTGACTACATTGAAGTTGGAAACAACTTGTAGCTTCATTCTAGACCCGTTTGAAGTTGAAAAGAACTTGTAGATTCATTTTCGGTTGTTAGAAATTGGAATCAACTTGTAGTTTCATTCTTTGCTCGTTTGAGCCCGGAAACAACTTGTAGCTTCATTATTGACTAGATTGAAGTTGGAAACAACTTTTAGCTTCATTCCAGACTCGTTTGAAGTTGAAAACAACTTGTAGCTTCATTTTCGATTGTTTGAAATTGGAATCCACTTGTAGTTTCATTCTTGGCTCGTTTGAGCCTGGAAACAACTTGTAGCTTCATTATTGACTAGATTGAAGTTGGAAACAACTTGTAGCTTCATTCCAGACCCGTTTGAAGTTGAAAACAACTTGTAGCCTCATTTTCGGTTGTTTGAAATTGGAATCAACTTGTAGTTTCATTCTTGGCTCGTTTGAGCCCGGAAACAACTTGTAGCTTCATTATTGACTAGATTGAAGTTGTAAACAACTTTTAGCTTCATTCCAAACTCGTTTGAAGTTGAAAACAACTTGTAGCTTCATTTTCGGTTGTTTGAAATTGTATTCAACTTGTAGTTTCATTCTTGGCTCGTTTGAGCCCGGAAACAACTTGTAGCTTCATTATTGACTAGATTGAAGTTGGAAACAACTTGTAGCTTCATTCCAGACCCGTTTGAAGTTGAAAACAACTTGTAGCTTCATTTTCGGTTGTTTGAAATTGGAATCAACTTGTAGTTTCATTCTTGGCTCGTTTGAGCCCGGAAACAACTTGTAGCTTCATTATTGACTACATTGAAGTTGGAAACAACTTGTAGCTTCATTCCAGACTCGTTTGAAGTTAAATAAAACATGTAGCTTCATTTTCGGTTGTTTGAAATTGGAATCAACTTGTAGTTTCATTCTTGGCTCGTTTGAGCCCGGAAACAAGTTGTAGCTTAATTTTGACTACATTGAAGTTGGAAACAACTTGCAGCTTCATTCCAGACTCGTTTGAAGTTGAAAACAACATGTAGCTTCATTTTCGGTTGTTAGAAATTGGAATCAACTTGTAGTTTCATTCTTTGCTCGTTTGAGCCCGGAAACAACTTGTAGCTTCATTATTGACTAGATTGAAGTTGTAAACAACTTTTAGCTTCATTCCAGACTCGTTTGAAGTTGAAAACAACTTGTAGCTTCATTTTCGATTGTTTGAAATTGGAATCCTCTTGTAGTTTCATTCTTGGCTCGTTTGAGCCCGGAAACAACTTGTAGCTTCATTATTGACTAGATTGAAGTTGTAAACAACTTTTAGCTTCATTCCAGACCCGTTTAAAGTTGAAAACAACTTGTAGCTTCATTTTCGGTTGTTTGAAATTGGAATCAACTTGTAGTTTCATTCGTGGCTCGTTTGAGCCCGGAAACAACTTGTAGCTTCATTATTGACTAGATTGAAGTTGGAAACAACTTGTAGCTTCATTCCAGACCCGTTTGAAGTTGAAAACAACTTGTAGCTTCATTTTCGGTTGTTTGAAATTGGAATCAACTTGTAGTTTCATTCTTGGCTCGTTTGAGCCCGGAAACAACTTGTAGCTTCATTATTGACTAGATTGAAGTTGGAAACAACTTGTAGCTTCATTCCAGACCCGTTTGAAGTTGAAAACAACTTGTAGCTTCATTTTCGGTTGTTTGAAATTGGAATCAACTTGTAGTTTCATTCTTGGCTCGTTTGAGCCCGGAAACAACTTGTAGCTTCATTATTGACTAGATTGAAGTTGGAAACAACTTGTAGCTTCATTCCAGACCCGTTTGAAGTTGAAAACAACTTGTAGCTTCATTTTCGGTTGTTTGAAATTGGAATCAACTTGTAGTTTCATTCTTGGCTCGTTTGAGCCCGGAAACAACTTGTAGCTTCATTATCGACTAGATTGAAGTTGGAAACAACTTGTAGCTTCATTCCAGACCCGTTTGAAGTTGAAAACAACTTGTAGCTTAATTTTCGGTTGTTTGAAATTGGAATCAACTTGTAGTTTCATTCTTGGCTCGTTTGAGCCCGGAAACAACTTGTAGCTTCATTATTGACTAGATTGAAGTTGTAAACAACTTGTAGCTTCATTCCAGACCGTTTGAAGTGAAAACAACTTGTTAGCTTCATTTTCGGTGTTTGAAATTGGAATCAACTTGTAGTTTCATTCTTGGCTCGTTGAGCCCGGAAACAACTTGTAGCTTCATTATTGACTAATGAAGTGGAAAACAACTTGTAGCTTCATTCCAGACTCGTTTGAAGTTGAAAAACAACTTGAAGCTTCATTTTCAGTTGTTTGAAATTGGAATCAACTTGTAGTTTCATTCTTGGCTCGTTTGAGCCCGGAAAACAACTTGTAGCTTCATTATTGACTACAATTGAAGTTGGAACACAACTTGTAGCTTCATTCCAGACTCGTTTGAAGTTGAAAAAAACTGTAGCTCATTTTCGGTGTTGAAATTGGAATCAACTTGTAGTTTCATTCTTGGCTCGTTTGAGCCCGGAAACAACTTGTAGCTTAATTTTGACTAC